>NC_051214.1:26276458-26443958 GCF_015220715.1 Pygocentrus nattereri
CCCTGTTCTTCAGTGGTCAGAACCCCATGGACCCTCTCAGAGCAGGTACTATTTGGGTGGTGGATCATTCTCAGCACTGCAGTGACACTGACGTGGTGGTGGTGTGTTAGTGTGTGTTGCGCTGGTCTAAATGGATCAGGCACAGCAGTGCTGCTGGAGTTTTAGTTTTACACCTCAGTGTCACTGCTGGACTGAGAACAGTCCAACAACCAAAAATATCCAGCCAACAGCATCCTGTGGGCAGCATCCTGTGACCACTGACGAAGGACTAGAGGATGACCAACACAAACTGTGCAGCAGCAGATGAGCTCTCGTCTCTGACTTTACATCTACAAGGTGGACTGACAAGGTAGGAGTGTCTAATAGAGTGGACAGTGAGTGGACACAGTGTTTCAAAACTCCAGCAATAGGTATTATTAGGAATCCCTGATTGGCTAACAGTTATCACAATGGCTAACAATTCTGTTATTAGACAATTTACATATGCCGTCTGCAGCTTTAAGATGCACTAAATAAAAGTGTTTATGTAATCAGTTTTCTTTTATTATATGGTCCATGTTATATAAGCCCTTTTATGCTGTTTGCCTTCAGAACATATTAAAGCATCATGATACAGCATTTTGTTTACCTCTGTCATACCCGTTAGCCCTCTTCAGTCAGTCTGTTTACATCAGTGAAAATACTAATGACAAACTGCAAACTCCTAGTCATCCAATCACCGATTTTAAATCTGAAAGATGCTGTGTGAAGCCGACAACCTCAGCTACATTTTGATGTCTGTCTAAAAGTTTTCTATTCATTTTCCATTTAGAAGAAAAACCTCTCACTCCCCTCACTGCACTCTGCAAAAAATCTGGTCAATTAACTCCTAAGTTTCAAAACTTTTTACCACTATAACTGGTTCATATTTCTACCTGGATTGTATGTTACAAATGATATATGATCAGTGTTTGGCCTAATGCGGCACATGTGCTCCCAGTGTAGTCTATCAAGTACCGCAGGCCATTAGCCTATCGAATAACTTGTGTCTGCCTATTTGAGAGTGGATTTTATCAAATAATCTTTTTAGTCATAAAGGTTTAGCAGATAATCTTTCCACTCATTAGTGTTCAAAGTACTTAAATATGTAACAGTTTTAGATTTGTGAACAAATGTGGCTGAAATTCCCCTAAAATTTGTTTCTGTTATAGCCTAAAGCACAGTACAAAGTACTGCTGTTATACTCTCTCACTAGCAAGTATTTGGAAAGATAAAACTTAACTCTGGATGGAACTTTTTTATAAGTTCTTTTTACACCTGTATTTATTGTTGCCAACGTTTGTCAAAGAAATGCAATGAAGGGTATCTGTGTTTACAGTGAAATAGGATTCAGAGAGATCTATATGGCTCCTCGGTATGTTAATAACAGCCTCTCAGGTAATATTTGAAATTTTTTCATATCATCTTAAAACACGCTTCGAGTTTGGTTTTTTTTTTTTTTTTTTTTTTTTTTTTTTTTTTTTTATTGTTTTGGGCTTTTTTTTTTTTTTTTTTTTTTTTTTAAATCGCACACCTAATTAAAAGCACGAGAGAGTAGAGTGCTTAGAATAGCTGATTATGCATAATGATATGAATGCTGTGT
Organism: Pygocentrus nattereri; assembly: GCF_015220715.1. NCBI lineage: Eukaryota > Metazoa > Chordata > Actinopteri > Characiformes > Serrasalmidae > Pygocentrus > Pygocentrus nattereri. Next base: position 26,278,080 of record NC_051214.1, read on the forward strand.
ATGCAGGTCTTACTCTTTAGGTAGTCTGGTGTGAGGGCCTCTCCCTCCAGTATGTGTGTTGAGAGGGCTTTGTACACTTCAGAGTGCTCCCCCAGTGGGAGGAAATTCAACAGGTTCTGGTCCACCAGATCAGACTGAAACACAAACTCACATCTTTTAGCATCACTATTTTACACACACACACACACACACACACACACACTTACTGGTAAATGCTCCAATAAGGAAGTGACACTCTCTGAAACGTAGATTATGTTGCCGTCTGTCATGATGGCCAGAAAGAAGCCATCTAATGCCTGTGGTCAAAGAGCACAACACATTAAAAGCCATTAAAATAAGAACTCGGGACTATTTGGCTTCTAACCTTACTTTTAAAGAAATTAGACAGAGAAGCAGAGAAATCTCTGCTGAACACTGTATGATTGTGTGTGAGGAAGGTGATTGGGAGTGTATTCTCTCACCTCCAGCATCAGCTGTGTAAACTCCTCATTGCTGAGGAAAGGAGGCTTCCAGTCCTGACGGATCTCGCTCGACTCTGACTGCGCAGCGATTTCTGAGAAAGAGATAGAAAAACGTTATTGCACAAACACGACTGACAATAACTCTGATATTACAGGTGCAACAATTTAATGGGAAAAAAAAATACAATTCAATTCATCTTTGATTTTAATCCATTTCATCTTTATCAAAACCCCTCCAGAAGGATAACTGCTACTCAACAGACTACAGAATCAAATGCTAGTTCTAAACAATATTCAGTTTATATTTTAAATGAAAACTAATCATGGAAGCCAATATTATTAAATAGTGTCTTTCAAAACCTCAAAGTTTTAGTAGTAGCTAGAATATTGATAACACATAAATGTAAATAAAAACAACATACCATTAGGTCAGCTACAATGGAAAAGTTTTATTAAGACATTTATTTTATTCTAACTTTTTTTAGACAAGTATCATGAATGATGAAGGCTTATAAACACTTATAAATGTTTGGCAGATGAAACAAGGGACAAACTCCGAGGTCTGCGCTCAATCGTACAGTGTTGCTGCTGTAAAGCCAGCAGAGAAAGGCTCTATCGAAAGACTTACAACGTGTAGCTCTTGTAAATGACTAATCGCAAAAGTGAAAACAAGACATCTGTCTGCTGTATCTCCCTATAGAGGCAAGCAAAAATTCTCAGTGTTATTACTTTTTTCTTATGATTATTTGAATAAAACTAAACCTGAAGTACTACAATATAATAGAAAAACATCTCTAATAAATAATTGCTTTTAAAATAATGCTAAATCAGGGATCCTGCTAAAACTGGCAACCACGAGCAGGATGCTGACTAGCAGACAAACAGAGAAAACACCATAAAACCATCAGTTGACAAATTAAATAACTTTTTAGGAAACTCTGGTCAGTGAAGAGGGGTGATAAAGAGTGCCTCTGAATAATTGTCCGAAAAACTATGTATAGCTAAATAGCCAACACATTTATTCTCAGTAAGCAGAGAACATGCTAGCTAGCTAGAAATCCAGAGCAGTAGGAGGCTTATTCGGACCGGGAGTTTTTTTTTTTTGTTTGTTTTTTTTTTCCCAGAGTCTCATAACCTGTGCTTTATCGCAATATCCAATTATTCCTGCATGCAGAGCTGGCAACTGTGCGCCGCTGGTGACCAGCTAAGCATGTATTTACCTTGATAAACAAGTGATTGTTTGCCAAAGAACATGAGTTCATAAAGAAGTAAACTTGTTGGTCATTGAAATTAATTTTCCACAATTTTCACTGTCAAAAATAAGCAAAAATGATGAAATATGTATTGCAGTCCTAACCATGTGTAAAGGCTACAGGAGTTCAGTCAGCATCACTGCTGAAGTACTGTAACTGAATTCCTACTCTACTGATCCAGGATTAACACACTGTCCTCAAAACACGAAACATGCACACAACCAGGCTTTTCAGCATTAAAATCACTACTAGCATCAGAACATGTGTAATTTGGTAAATACAGACTATGATTAGCTTGTGATACATAGTGGTGAACTGCGACAGCTGATTGTGATACAATGTGATGGGGAGAGAGATTATTGGCCAGAAAAGACATTTCACACTCAGTGATTGGCTGAAGCGGCGATGGAGGAAGCGGGGGATACCTTTGTGTTTGCGCAGGAAGTCGATGCTCTTCTGCAGGATGGTGGACTTGTCCATCTTGCGGGTGTTGCCCGGCAACATGGTGCCCAGTTCCTTGATGAGCACATTGAACTGGTCTCGCCTCTTCTTCTCCGACTTGTTCCTGGAAACTCTGTACGAGTGGGCGCAAGACAAACATACAGTCATGTAATCAGACTCCACCACACAGACACAATGATTCACAGTGGGAATGCAAGAGTATTACAACATAAAGCCAGCATTCTAACTAATAAATTAATACCATGTCTAAGCTGTTGATTTACTGGAAAGTGTGTTTTTTCCATCTTAAAAAAAAAAAAAGCTCCAAATACTCCCATCAAAGATTCAATGTTTTTTTTTCCCCTGCTATAAAACCACCTCAGTCATACTGAAAGCAAAAACAGCATCACTGCACAATCCTCTAATTGCTAATGAGTCATTCCTAAACACCACTTGGGCACCTAATAGAAGAGATTTTCCTCTTGATGTTCGGTGTCTCACCGTTTAGCTTTGTCTTTCTCATCTTCTTCCATCAACCCATCAAAGATACTACTGTCATCCCTGAAAAACACGCAAACACAAAATTACATTTAATTACATTAAATTTCCTCACTTACTAAAACAACCCCTCACAACCAGCCAAATCCACCAGCCAATCAAAGCCAGATTTGACCTAGTAGTACGCCTTTGTGACATACATTTTTCAAAACTTTATTTCATTGTCCTTATAAAGAATTGTGGCATTTCATTGCACATGAAATAGAGCATAAAGCTCCATTCTCCACCTTCACTTACAATTGTTCTAGGAATGCATTAACATCAGAGATGGTATGAAACTGGATTCAGTGTCTTTCAGAACGTGGGCGTCAAATGTAGAGCAATGCTGTATCTCCACAGCTGGGCCACAGGGGAGCGCTGTAGGTTTCAGACTAAATTTAGCAGCAGCTTTTTTGTTCTCTGACTCAGCTGGTAGAAAGACAGCACAGTTCAGCCACTTGGTCTGAGCTTATGGTCAGAGCAGTCAGACGGTCATCTGTGATGGTTCAAGACTGGATACATGTTTACATGGAAGCTTACGTGAAGATCAGACTTTTAAAACAGTAACAATATTAAAAAAAAAAAAAAAAAAAAAAAATGTTTTTCAGCATCAACATCCTGACAAGCAGCAACAGCAGTTGCATCCCCTTCAATGTTACTGGTTACATTATTACTGGTTACTGGTACAAGTTAAAATTACAGCACCACAGGTCGTTTGGAAACCTTCAAATCCAGCATAAGTTACACATTTAGACTGTTTTCTGGCCTGATTTTTGGATTCCATGCTGCTTTGTTTAATATTAATTAGTCATCATAATTGTCGTCGTTGTCGTTGACCGCTTAATCCAGATAGAGTCACGGTAGCAGTTGTGAGAGCAGAGAATCCCAGATGACCCTGTCCCCTGCAACTTCCTCCAGCTCATTCCCAGAGACCCCAAGCTGCTCCCAGGCCAACTTGGAGATGTAATCCCTCCAGGACGACCCCGGGGCCTTATCCCGGTAGGCCATGCCTGGTGCACCCCCATCGGGAGGCGTCCAGGGGGCATCAGATGCCCGAAACACCTCGGCTGGTTCCTCTCAATGCGGAGGAGTAGCGGCTCTACTATCAAATAGAGTGTAGCCCGCCACTCTGCGAATAAAGCGCATTTCTGCCACTTGTATTCACAATCATTACCCACAGCTTATGACCATAGGTGAGTTTCAGGATGTAGACCGACCGGTAACCAGAGAGCTTTGCCTTATGGCTCAGCTCCCTCTTCACCATTACAGTCCGGTACAGTGACCGCATTACTGCTGCCCCTGTCCCAGCCTGCGGCCAATCTCACGATCCCTCTTCCCATCACTCGTGAAGACCCCGAGATACTTAAACTCCTCCACCTGGGGCAAGTCCTTTCCCCTTACCTGGAGTGGACATGCCATCCTTTTCTGGGCTAAGACCATGGACTCAGATTTGGAGGTGCTGATCCACATACCAGCCACTTCACACTCCGTATCCAGTGAGCGCTGGAGGCATCCATGTGATTCAGCCAAAAGAACAACATCGTCTGCAAACAGCAGAGACGCCACCCTCCGGGCTCCACACATAATGCCCTCCTGACCTTGGCTATGCCTTGACACCCTGTCCATGAATATCACGAACAGGAGTGGAGACATGGCACAACCTTGCCAGGGCCCAACACTAATACTGAAAGGGTCTGACTTAACGGCCGGGACGGAATCTGCATTGTTCCTCCTCAATCTGAGGTTCAACTATCGGTTGGAGTCTCCTTTTCCTTGGTATCCAAGGGTACTGTTCCTGAGGTCCATGCACTATTGCAGAGGCGCGTCAGCCATGACAGCCCCATAATATCCAGAGCCTTAAGCATCTCCGGACGAAACTCGACACACCAGAGGCCTCCGGCCCCGACTCCTGTGAGGGAGGCATGTCTCCCAGATTAGGAGTTCTTCAAAGTGCTCCTTCCACTGACCGACAATCACCGGACAGTTGTCCAGAACATCCTTGAAGCCGGTATAAAGTCTATAAAGTCCATGGCTTCACCAAACTCCCACACACTGGATTATGAAGGTTTTGAACAGGGTCCAATCAGACTCCATGTCCCCTCCCTGCCCGGGACATGAGAAAAGCTCTCCCAGAGGTGGAAGGTGAAACCATTCCGAACAGGGGCCTCCGACAGTCATTCCCAGCACACCCTCACTATTCGCTTGGGTCTACCGGGTCTAACCATCAGTTTTCCTTGCCTCACCACCAGATGGTGATCAGTTGACAGCTCAGCAACTCTTATTACCCGAGTGTCCAGAACATATGGTCCCAAGTCAGATGAAACGACAACAAAGTCGATCATTGACCTCTGACCCAAGGAGCTCTGGTACCATGTACACTTATGAACATCCTTGTGTTTGAACGTGCTGTTTGTTATGGACAATCCATGCCCAGCACAGAAGTCCAATAACAATTCACCATTCGGGTTTAGATCGGGCAGGCCGTTCTTCCCAATAACGTCTCTCCAGGTCTCCCAGTGATTGCCAACATGAGCATTGACGTCCCCCAGTAAGTCTACAGAGTCTGTATGGGACCCTTTCCAGAACCCCACCCACTCGCTCCAAGAAGGCCGAATCCTCTGACCTGTTGTTTGGTGCATAAGCACACACAAGTGTCAGTTTTCCTCTCTGCAATTTTAATTCGCATTGAGGCGACCCTCTCGTCCACTGGGACAAACTCCAACTGCACGGCCGGCAGCCAGGGACTCGTGAGTATCCCCACTCCCGCCCCGCGCCTCTCACCCTGTGCAACCCCTGAGTAGGAGAGGGAGCAACCCCTATCAAGGAGTTCGGTTCCAGAGCAGACAATCTGGGTGGAGGTGAGCCCAACTATATCTAGTTGGTACCTCTCAACCTCCCGCACAAGCTCCGGCTCTTCCCCCCCCAGTGAGGTTACATTCCACATGCCAAGAGCCAGTTTCTGACGCAAGGGCCTAAGCCGCCAAGGGCCCCCCTGCCATCTCCCACAGCCTGTGCAGCACTACACCACTCCCTCATGCTGGACCTTGCGGGTGGTGGGCCCACATGGTATTAGTTTTTATTTTATTTAAATATTTTCAATATTTGTACATTTAAACAGATGGTTAGATTAAATTAATCGGCTGTAACTCAAACATTAAGGCCAATAACAATTTTCCAAATAATTTTCAATTTTATTTATGCCACCCTGCGACAGATCGTGCACCACTGTTATCAGTAATAGGGAAGGTAATAGGGGAGGCTTTTTCAGCCGCTTCCGAAAAACATAACTGCAGAGGTGTGTCCCAAAACCAACAAACTGGCAATGAGAGCACTTCTCCATTTCTTCCAGGGCAAATTCCCCTGAACCATCCAGATTCCGCTCCATTCTTTCCCCTTGTGCCGCATTGTTCCCAAATAGCTCTGCAAAAACCACAACAGCAGGAATGCACATGAGGGAGAGCCAAGGTGCCCTCACCTCACCTGTGCTTGTCTGACACACCATCAGTTCGCTTTGAGGTCACCGGAGTGCGATGCTGCATGAGTCCCATAGCTGCGCAGTGCAGCCCTTCCAGATAATGGTTGCAGGGGCGCATGCGTGTGCGCAAGCCAGATAAGCATGAGTCATAGTGTGTGTGGACGCGGTCACCGGTGAGAGTGCATTTTCTCCTGGCATTGAGTGCGCAAGTTCTCATGAAGCACTTTTATAGAAATGGGCTAGCGTTGGTCTGAGTGTGTTTGCGTCAAAGCCTTGGGGAGAGCAAGTCAGCGAATGTGTGGGTTCACTCACGCACTCTCTTTCCCTCTCTCAAGTGAGTGGGCATGAAAATGGCACTGGGTCTTAGAAAATGCCACTAATGAGACCTTAGAAGAACTCTACTTACGGATGCTGAGATAAACGTAATTTATGGGTCTTACAACTAAGCTGTTTTTTAAAGGGCAATATCCTACACTGTTCTTGCATTTTATATTTTCTCCCAGACCAACTTATAAGGTTTGTGTGGTTTTATGTGCAAACGCCCAATTTTAACTTGAGCACTTCCCAACCTCTGTTAAAACAGGCTGCTTTTAAAGTTTTAATGTGAATTTAAGATTTGTATATGCAAATGAGCTCCATTATGATTGGTGCCATGTGTCGTGCCTTCAGAAAGTGGTCTGGATAGAAAAACAAATATGACGCTTGTGTAACACCATAAAAACATTTTGGCAGGTTAGTTTCCATATATAGACTTGGACACTTACGGTTTTTACATACTACATAAAACATGTTTATTTACATGTTTGATATAATATTGTGACATCTTATTACAATAATGATAACATATCGTCATATCGCCCACCCATTCTACAAAGTACTCTTATTGGTATAGCAGTGGCATCCCTGCCTGGACAGGACTCTCCAATTCTCTGTGCGGTAGGAGGTGGTGTTATCTGATATGCTATTTTCGATTTTATTTATGCCACCTATGGACAGATCATGCATCACTGTTTTTATTAGTAATAAGTAAGTATTTACATGAGCAATTCACTAATACACATAAAAATGTATGGATGTATAAACAAATAAATAAATCTTTGTGAAGTGAATCTAACAAGCCAGTGGGAATGACAGTTGTGAACAGTCTGCATGTCTATTAATGCACGTTTGAATTCAGTGACAGCTACGCTGACGTCAACCGTTCTGGTCAGCGCACAAGAAAGGATATTTATATCTACAGGCTGAAACCAGAACTCAGTCTGGTCAGAAAGGTTGGAAGGGTGTGAGAGCACATGTATCAACGTGAAATGAGAGAGAGATGACGCACTCGATCAGCATAAAAACTTATTATGAACACATACATTATGGAAAGGGCTTAATGCTGACAGATGTGTTGCACAAGGATGACAACATAATTAGGGGATGCAAATGTGTAACCACAATATCATTTTCCATCAAAAACACCAACAGGAATCTGTCAAATGTTGTAAATATTGAGAAGTGAGGGCTAAAAACTCAGCAAATGGGGTGCTAAAATTAGCAGAGTATTTACAGTAGATCTGTGATGAGATGACCATATTTAGATGTGTATTGCGTGTTTGTTCACAGTAAAGAGCTTTACTGGCACCGCAACCTACAGACCATTCTACAGCTGAGTACACACAGAGAGAGAGAGAGAGTGGGGGGGGGTTCTCTCTGCTATGCACTGTAATGCATGAGAAAGAAAGTATATGATGAACATACTGTTAATGGGTGTAAATACTCAGTGTAGTGTACATTATGCCATGTCTGTGCCTTCTAAATAAACATTTTATATATTTTATATAATATAATAATTATATAATAATTAACATGTACTTCCTGAGTTGTGAAAGCTGAACTCCAGGGCCAGGCTTCAGACTTCATTCAAACTAAGTTTGGATTTTCTGTCTCGTGACAGTGGATTGCTTAAGCGAGCTACATCACCCCACCAACATATCCCTGCCCTGGAGCAGGTTAGACGGCATAAGATCAGGGCTTTGGCTCATAAACAGCTCTTGAAGCAATCAGGGCTGAGCTTCTGACCAATCCCAGCCTTTTGACTTATGCTGACCATACACTAGACAAGACTCGTCTTTCAAAAGTCTTTTCAGAGTCTTAAAGTCTGATACCCTCTCGCATTTAAAGACAGTGTCACAGATTTTAGTCACAGACTATGATTTTGCAAAGACAGGAAATCTTGTAGTGCCACTATTACAAGACAACTAGATTTTTACAACTGCAACTAGATTTTTGAGATTATTGCCCATCATGATTTACCATCATTAATCATCATCACCCAGAAATTAAATCTACCTGCAAAATGTGCAAATACTTTTTGAATTTGATATAAAGATTTACACATCAACACAACATACAGCGATTCAGCATTGTTGATTAGGTGTTATGGTGTTTAAACCATAAAAAACAGTGTAACAGAAAGCAAAAAAAGTACGGAAAAAACATCAATGATTCTCCAGTAAGGTCATTCTAACAGTCCTGAAATATTAAAAGCAGTCAGTTTACATTTGAAATTAATATTATTATATTTTAAGTTAAGATTATTGTATTAAAGTGGAGCAGATTTGCCGTTTTTACAGAGATTTCAGACAGTCACACATACATTTTCTCTCTCTCTTATTCTGTCTACCGGGCCGCGGGCCAAGACTTAAAACGTACAATAATATTAAAGACAGCAGTATTTTTTACTATAATAAATTCTTTATTTTTTACATCTTTACATGTTTATTAGTACAAATTATTTCTTCTTTGAAAAATTAGTTGCTCAACGACTCCTTAAGTTTCATTCGACTTCATTAAACCTCATGCTTTAAAATGTGTACGAGCACAAGGACTAATTAATCATAGCTTAGGTTAACAGAGAAGACTACACTTTTAAAACGAGTACCCCACAGTTGCATTTGCTTTATGAAGCCGAAACTTAGTTATGGGAACAGTCGAACATTCTTTAAGAACCAGGCCTGAGAGTTCCAGCACAACCACTTCAACTCAAGAAGGGCTTCTTACATCAGCTGAATCCGGTAAGGGTGGGTAATATACCCTATATGGACAAAAGTACTGGGAAACCTACACATTGCACCCATTCTAAAATCACAGGCATTATTATGGAGATGGTATCCCTTTGGAGCTGTAACAGCTTCCACTCTTCAGGGAAGATTTCTACAAGATTTTGGAGTCTGTCTGTGTGAATATTTGCCCATTCATCCAGAAGAGCATTTGTGAGGTCAGACACTGATGTTGGACGAGAAGGTCTCACAATCTGCTCACAATCTCTGTTCTAGTTCATCCGAAAGGTGTTTGATGGGGCTGAGGTCAGGGTTCTGTGAGTGCCAGGTGTTCTTTCATACCAAACTCATCCAGCCATGCCTTTATGGATCTTGCTTTGTGCATTGGGGCCCAGACATGCTGAAAAGGGAAAGAGCCTCCCCGAAACCGTTCCCACAAAGTTGGAAGCACAGAATTGTCCAAAATGTCTTGGTCTGCTGAAGCATTAAGATTCCCCTTCACTGGAACTAAGGGTCCAACCCCATATCATTATACCTCCTCCACCAAACTTTACAGCTGGCAGATGGGCAGGGAACGTGGCACTCAGCATTTTGGTCTTAGGCTTAGCAGCTGGAAACCCATTTTGTGAAGCTGCAAGCGTGCAGTTCTTCTGCTGATGCTGCTTCCAGAGGCAATTCAGAACTGTTTAGTGAGTGATTCAACAGAGAATAAGCATTGTGCGCTTCAGCACTCGATGGCCCTTCTCTGTGAGTTTGCTTGGTCCACTGCTTCGTGGCTGAGTTGTTGTTTCCATTTCACGATAATAGCACTGGGGCAGATTTAGCAGGACAGAAATTTCATAAACTCACTTGTGGCATAGGTGCATCCTATGGCAGTACCATGTTTAAAGTCACTGAGCTCATCAGTAAGACCCATTCTGCTGCCAGTGTATTGTCTATAGAGACTACCTCGCTATATGCTCATCAATCCACGTATCAGCAAATACATGTGGCTAGAACACCTGAACTCAGTAATTAGGAGGTGCGTCCCAATACTTTTGTCTGTATAGTGCATGTTAGATCATATTTATCTCTATCGTAGTGCTCTTGTGGCTATCATACATTTAAACAACATAACCAAGTGCAAAGTTTAGAACAATTACAGAGCGCAGGACATCGAAAAAGGGGGAATTTCACAAAGCAGGATTTCTCAGCACAATAAGCCAACAAATTAAGCTTGTTCAATGTGAAAAAAGCCAGGGAACATTCCTATGAGACAATCCTCAACTTTGGGCTTACGTTATCCAGCGTACTGAGAAATACTGCTTTGTGAAATATCCCCCAGGGTTATTATGCTATTATAATATTTTATTATCACCTTATTTTATTATATTTATTTTCACCTATGGTTGGATTTTCCTCCAGTTCTACTTTGAGTTTTTCAAAATGCCGAATAACCCGTGTGAAAATTTACTTCACTCAGCTTTTCATATCCTTTTGTTTTGACCAAATGTGCATTATTGCACATGCATTTGAACTAGATTTTCCATGCATTAGTATTCTACAGAGAGCAATTACTAACCACCTGCTCCACATTCACTATGCGACAATAGCTATGAAGGACACACAAACATGTAATTAATCACTTCCGGATTTATTACTGGAGATATAATGTGGTGTTTCTAATAGAGACAAGAAACTCTTGTACATGCCTTTTAATAATTCCACACCAGAAGCTGGTATCACAAGGGATCCGTTTTCATAAGGTCCTACTGATAACATTCAGCACTGTACTGTCCATAACCTCACTTATAGTAAACAGTAAATACAGTGTACGTACACAACAATTTCATTAGCTACTTCCATTACCACGCGCACACATACACACAAACACAGTGTGCAGGCTGAGGCTACCTAATCATTAACCCTAATGGTGTTTGTGCTGCTGTGAGGGTAAGCGAGAGAAGGAGAGCCAATAGAAGGATAATAAAAGAATGTATTTGCGTTGTTCCTGTTCTCTGCACCCCCACAAAGATGGCAAGGTCCATCAATAACACGATAATAAAGAGCTCACGTGAGCCTTCGCAGTTCCCACATCAAACAACGACCATAAGACGGCTCTGAAGAGCCACTCCAAACACCTATTCAGTGCCTGCAGTGTGACCGAGGTTCTGGTCTGACTGACAATGTCTTGTGGCAGCTGTAAATAGCAACGAGGTCTGAAAAGGGCTTGTCCAGTTACCAGGGGTGCAATCCTGGCACCAAAGGCCTTCACTGATACCAAGTCATTTATTAACAGTACACAGAGGCACTGATGAGTGATTTCTTTTACAAGTCAATAAACGTATGCTAAGGCCTTTGTACTTCAAGTATATTATATGGCCAAGATTATATGCTTACATTTAAAAGCGTGGAATTGCTCGTCATATTATTCTTTTCCATTTTACATATCTTGTACAATGTGGTTTATATACCATTCAATTTACAATCAATAAATAATTAACTACAAATAAAAGGCATTCTGGAAATTCAGCTTTCATTTTAGAGCCATACAAACAGTTGTATGTAAATGTTTGGGCCCCTGGACAAATTACGTCTTGCTGATTTAAGTAAAAATAAGTCACATATCTATAGAGAAGACACAATAACACCTTATTGTTCAATTTAATATACTGAGGTGAAAAAATAAAAATGTGATCTATGCAAAACTTTGGGCACATTTTATATTTTACATTTTTCCCAATTTCACAATTCAGCAAATAAAGAGAAATTGTGCACTACAAACTGCAGAAAATGCCATATTTAAGTTTATTCAGATTTTACTGCATATACTGTACAACTTTACACTTCCAATATATTACACAACCAAGATTTTAGTACTACAAATTACTGTTTTTATTACTAATAATTGGCCATGTTTGATTTTTTTTGTAATCAATCACTTTAAATTTATGGTCAAGATTATAAAGAGTATTGACGAAAATTGAATCTGAAATATTTATTTTTAGTCAAAAATATAATTATAATTAAATAGTTACAGAGCAATAAATAAATAAATAAGCGAACAAGCTAAGCCTTTATACATGTAATATACTGTATGGGCAACATTACAATTAAACACACACACATTTTATATATATATATATATATATATATATATATATATATATATATATATATATATATATATATATATATATATATATATATATATATATATATATATATATATATATATAGTGTGTGTATACCAACATGTGACCAAGCTGACTGCACGGTCTGTATTAATAAAGAAACTGTAAAGTTTAAATAAAAAAAATAACAGTGGAGGCTCACGTGAGGCATGTTAGCTTTACTGTAAATGGGTCTTATTCACAGAGGATTTGTTATGGCTCATTCGCTACTGTAGCAGGTCTGACCAGTCATTTCACTCTCTCCTGCAGGACCACTTACGCAAGGGTTAAAACCGGCAAGAAAAACAAAGCCATTCACAACAACGCTTCAATAACAGCACGTGTGAACCTGCTCACGCTGTTGAAAACAACCTGTTATCTGGATTCCTCTCGTGTCAATGTGTGTTTACAGACGGTAAGTGTTATGAGCCGAATATGCGACAGTGTTAATAAGTTATGCATGTGCAAGGACAGTCAGACACCAAGAGAGAGACGAAGCCTCCTTAAAACCAGTCTTTTAACCTGGCTACTCGACACTTGGAAACAGAAGAGGAAAAAAATGGGAGAAACAGAGCAGTCATGAGCAAAAGAAGGAGAAAAACAAAAGCTTGTAAACTTCGTTTTTTTTGTTTTTTTTTTTAACTACAGGTCACACACACACACATATATATATACAGTGGGTTGCAAAAGTATTCAGCCCCCTTGAACTTTTCAACCTTTTGCCACATTTAAGGCTTCAAACATAAAGATATGAAATTGTAATTTTTTGTGAAGAATCAACAACAAGTGGGACACAATTGTGAAGTGGAACGAAATTTATTGGATATTTTAAACTTTTTTTAGAAATAAAAAACTGAAAAGTGGGGCGTGCAATATTATTCGGCCCCTTTACTTTCAGTGCAGCAAACTCACTCCAGAAGTTCAGTGAGGATCTCTGAATGATCCAATGTTGACCTAAATGACTGATGATGATAAATAGAATACACCTGTGTGTAATCAAGTCTCCGTATAAATGCACCTGCTCTGTGATAGTCTCAGAGTTCTGTTTAAAGCGCAGAGAGCATCATGAAGACCAAGGAACACACCAGGCAGGTCCGAGATACTGTTGTGGAGAGGTTTAAAGCCGGATTTGGATAGAAAAAGATTTCCCAAGCTTTAAACATCTCAAGGAGCACTGTGCAAGCGATCATATTGAAATGGAAGGAGTATCAGACCACTGCAAATCTACCAAGACCCGGCCGTCCCTCTAAACTTTCAGCTCAAACAAGGAGAAGACTGATCATAGATGCAGCCAAGAGGCCCATGATCACTCTGGCTGAACTGCAGAGATCTACAGCTGAGGTGGGAGACTTTGTCCATAGGACAACGATCAGTGGTACACTGCACAAATCTGGGCTTTATGGAAGAGTGGCAAGAAAAAGCCATTTCTCAAAGATATCCATAAAAAGTCTCATTTAATGTTTGCCACAAGCCACCTGGGACACACACCAAACATGTGGAAGAAGGTGCTCTGGTCAGATGAAACCAAAATCGAACTTATGTTTGGCGTAAAAGCAATACAGCTCATCACCCTGAACACACCATCCCCACTGTCAAACATGGTGGTGGCAGCATCATGGTTTGGGCCTGCTTTTCTTCAGCAGGGACAGGGAAGATGGTTAATATTGATGGGAAGATGGATGGAGCCAAATACAGGACTATTCTGGAAGAAAACCTGTTGGAGTCTGCAAAAGACCTGAGACTGGGACGGAGATTTATCTTCCAACAAGACAATGATCCAAAACATAAAGCAACATCTACAATGGAATGGTTCACAAATAAACGTATCCAGGTGTTAGAATGGCCAAGTCAAAGTCCAGACCTGAATCCAATCGAGAATCTGTGGAAAGAGCTGAAAACTGCTGTTCACAAACGCTCTCCATCCAACTTCACTGAGCTCGAGCTGTTTTGCAAGGAAGAATGGGCAAAAATTTCAGTCTCTCGATGTGCAAGACTGACAGAGACGTACCCCAAGCCACTTGCAGCTGTAATCACAGCAAAAGGTGGCGCTACAAAGTATTAAAGCAAGGGGGCTGAATAATATTGCACGCCCCACTTTTCAGTTTTTTATTTCTAAAAAAAGTTTAAAATATCCAACAAATTTCGTTCCACTTCACGATTGTGTCCCACTTGTTGTTGACTCTTCACAAAAAATGTCAATTTCATATCTTTATGTTTGAAGACTGAAATGTGGCAAAAGGTTGAAAAGTTCAAGGGGGCTGAATACTTTTGCAACCCACTGTATATATTCTCCTGAATGAGATCAAACTGATGTCCCACAGCAAAAAAAATACTTAAAAATAATGAGTGTTTATACAATAGATATTTGCAAGGATGATGTTATGATCTATTCAAACTCAAAGCATTAACAGACAGTAATACACTAAAAATACACAAAATTATTGTTTATACAGTATTTTTTTTTATTTTATTTAGGAGATGTCTGTCCCAAACTCCTAAACCCTAAATTTCAACTTGTGAAAATAATACTTACAGCTCTACTTTTTGCGCTTCGTTTTTAGATGCAAAGCACCTCATGCTAAATTTCGGGATCAACAAAAGTATCTATCCATCATCTATCTATCCATCTACAGACCTGGCTTGTAACTCACTCACTCACTCACTCACTCATCTTAACAAAACTGTCCACAAGGGGGAGCAACTGGCCCTCAAGTAACTAGACTGAAAGCAATTTTAGCTGAATAGGCCAAGAATATTGAGCTCTGTGGACCACTGTTCATGTTTTACTTTTTTAAAGCTGTTATTCAAAAGATCCTTTTGATTTAGTGTAAAGTTGATGGATTTAGATTTACAATGAGTTTTTTTTTTTTTTAAATAAAGTCCTACATTTTCTTTTTTTTACACCATGTCACTACCGAAACACAAAGTTTTAGTCCTTGGGCGGAGTCTTATCTTAGCCACACCCCTGTATTTTAATACAGGAAGTGAAACTGCATCCCTGTCCTTCATCCTTATTGTTACATGGCAAACAACTAGATCCTGTAATTTCCTGATTTAAGTAAATTTGTCCCAAAGTATTGGAGGGGGAAAAAAAGTAAAAAATCAGCGACTAATTTTATACATTATCAATACTGAGACATTTTCTGCAATTAAGTAAAATTGTGTGTTCTGATACAAAAATAATGATTGTGTGTATACAGCTGTTCAAAGCTGTGTTTGCTCAAAATCAGGTAAAATGGTCACTGTACTGAACTGTACTGAAACAGTTACTGGCAAAACATTTGGTAAAGCTTTGGGGGCATTATTATAGCTATTTTCAATTAATGTCCAATTGTTTTAATAATAAAAACACAATTAAGGTGTTTGGTCACTCAAAGCAATAGGACTTTAGTCCATGTCAGTTAGAAGTCTCTAAACAGATCTGGTCTGATCTGCTGTCTGCGTCAGTTTTAACTGAAGACCTTATAACTGACAGATTAAAAAAAAAAGGGTTAAACAGGTTACAAACTAAGACACACACACACACACACACACACACACACACACCATCTAAGCCGCTTCTCCCTCAGGGTTGCGGGATGGTTGCTGGAGCCTATTCCAGCTATCACTGGGCAAAAGACAGGATACACCCTGGACAGGTCGCCAGTCCATCGCAGGGCAGACAGACATACACATTCACACCTAGTGGCAATTTTGCATGTCCAAACGGCCTGATTGCATGTCTTTAGACTGTGGGAGCAAACCGGAGAACCCGGAGGAAACCCATGCAGACACGGGAAGAACGTGAAAACTCCACACAGAGAGGACCGTGGTCGCCCAGCCGGGGACTCAAACCCAGTCCCTCCTTGCTGTGAGGCGACAGCACTGCCCACCACGCCACCGTGCCGCCAAACTAAGACACGCTACACTTAAAATTTACTTAAACATCCATTGCTGTAATGACCAAAATGCACTTCTACAAGACATAGTTATTTCTTCTGACTGTATTTCAGTAAGAGTTAGGCTAACTTAAGGACTAAAAAAAAGCTTCTTTGCCACTGAGTTTGCACACATCAGGGTTCCTGAGCTCTGACTCTCTGCTTGTCGTACAGCTTCTTTTTAAAATATTTGTCAATACTGTTAAGTAAATCTTAGTGTGACTGTAAGTAGGTGTTCTTTTGAACTAACGGAAAGAAAATTCAGTCAGGAAAACTTTAACTAGCTAACTTTATACAAGCGCTGCAGTTGATCACTCTTTCATCACCCTCTCGCCCTCGACCCAAGCTGCATTCATGTAAAAGAACTTTTGTTTTTAAAAGATGAAAAAGTGCTAAAAGATGCTAAAAAAATGCAAAAGTGTATTTTTATTCATTTTTTTTTCAACAGTAGAAATGTACTTAGGCAGACGTCCGTATACCTGAGCACTGCCAACGTATAAGGTGTGTGAGGAAAACATTCCTAACATGTAGGGCTGCCACAACGGCTCTATTATGACTGATTAGATTCAGAATTCAGAGGAGAACCTCTCTTTGAATCAATGATCTGTCTGTAATTTGCTTGATGATAATGAATATTTTAAAATTCAGTTAGAAACAGCACCGGATGAACACAGGCATATGAATGCTGTAGGAACAAAACCTTGTAACTCCATTTTTGTCATTTTTTCAGTTTTTGACAGAGTTTGAAACTGCCTGTTGTCCTTTACATTGTGTGTAAATTTCATGATTCATGAACCAAAAGAAACAGGTTACACTGACTTACATTAAAAGTTAGGAATGTTTTTTCCTTCTCCTGTAGAGTCAACATTTTGGAGACACAAGGTTTTCTTCCAACAGCAGTGATATACTATTTTAGTACTTCAAATTTAATAACATTTTCACTTAATGTTGAGAAATGTTATTCGTGAATTGTACTATTTGCTTGTCTCTCTTTTACTTCTGAAAGCCTCGGCCTCCGTGGGATGCTTTTTTATACCCACAGTCATGTTACTGACTTGTTGCCAATCAACCACCAGGTGTTGTTTTAGTTGTTTTGTTTTTATTTACATTTTGCAGTGTCCTGACTTTTTTTGGAAATTGGATTTTATATATATATATATATATATATATATATATATATATATATATATATATATATATATATATATATATATATATATATATATATATATGGTTTGGCCTTATTTAAAAACCTTAATTGCATCAAATCATCAAAAATAATCAGTAGCTTTGTTGATTACTAATAGCATTAACCGCAACAACCCTAATAATGAGAGCTTTTATATATTTATTTACTCCTCTTTCCTTAAGATGCCATCTACAGTTTGTTCTGGAGGAGAGAGAAATGGAGCGAAGTGGGACTACGCTGCGTTAGGCGTTAATCCCAGGATTAGCCATGGAAATTCCATACTGCAGACACACAAAGGCTTGCCCAAATGTCACTTAACTGGCTGGACCAGTCAGAGAGCGGTCATGCCCTGCAGAGCCCGCCCAGGATGGGCACGTTCAATAGTTGCCATGGTAACTGAGGCATAGGTTAAAGAGAAGGACAGCCGCTAAAGGTTGCACAGAGAAGGTCGTGGCCACTCTCCGTCTCTCATGTGCAAAGCCTTCTGGGAGATGGACAAGATGGTTTCAATGATGGACAAAAACTCACCATAACAGGACAAGATATGCACTTTAAGAGCTGTAGTGAAGCAAGTATGTTTCCAGAGACAGATGTTTTCCAGTTAACTCATTTTTTTGGATGCCAAAACCATTAAACTGAGTGCTGAGTCAGTCCCCCTTGTTCTCAGAGTGGATTACTGGAAGGTGAAGGACTCACCGGTCTATACTGGAGGTCATTTTGTAGCGTGTTCAGGGCTGCAGTGGGAGAGAGAGGAGCTTTAAGCGTGAGGTAGACATTTGTACATAAACCTGCGTGAGAGACACACACACACACACACACACACACACACACACACACACACAACAAGCAAAAGTGAAATTACTCAGAGGTCATGTGACAGTACCACAACTATTCACACATTAAACTTCAAAACCTGACCAACCTCCAGTGCTGCCTGCGTAAAGAGAGGATGAGGAGCTTGCCAGAGGATGAAGAGCACGATGATCAGCTTGGTGGGTGGAGGATGTGTCTGTGCGTTTCTGGAGTTCAGGCAGGGGATATCGGAGGAGGTCTGTAGGTCAAGGGTTAAAAGCGAACTGTGGATCCCTGTGTTGTGTACGTTTTCCGGCGAGTGTGAACATGCGGGTACCGCATGTCAGCAACAGCCCCCTTCTAAAACACAAAGAGAATAAACACATAGGAGCTCTATTAATGTTAATCCAACATGGTGAAACACACAAACATCACTTCTATTGTATTTACATACATGCACATACAATGACTGATACAAGTAGGCAGTGTAGCCAACACTCACTTATGTCATGATGTCAGAAATATTGCTCTTCTTGTGGATTATGAGATCACTGTCGTCAATCTGCAACAAACAGAGACAAACATTCCAAAGTAAGTGCAAGAGAACAATCATCCAACAGGAGATCTTACCGTTATAAATCAACAGTCCACAGTAATGGCAACATATGAACATGTCTATGTGGGTCACTCTCACAAACCATATCCTTACGTAATTATTAGTGTCAATCATCATGCACACAAACAATATTCAGATAGTTCACTAAAAAGTTCAAGTATTCCATTTTCCTATTTTAAACTTTTTGGCATTGTTTGACCTGATGTCTTGATATGCGTTTCTCATTACCAATATATCTCTGTTATTTTTTTATTTTTATTTTTTTTGGGGGGGGGGCGGTTTATTGAGAGAAGAAGAAAAAAAAAAAGCTTCAATTACTTAATCTATTATTTCAATGTTTAATGGAAATAAATCCAATAATAAGAATAAAAAATAACTCCGTAGCAGTCAGCGCAACACAGTAACAAGTAAAATTACAAAATAATTTGTGATATACATACACACTTTTTTGAAGGGGGTATTATTTACACGTGTATCTTCGATTCTTACTGTGCTACAGTAATGAGAATTTGGTCAGAAAGTTTTTTTAAAAAATTATATAAAAGCAATTCACTCCTTCAGATTTACTTTCATTTTCTTCCCCAACCATTCATCCCTCTTTGTATATCCGGAAAAGGAAAAAAAAAAAAAAAAAAAAAAGTCATGAGTCGCTTTTTTGTTCCCCTGGTTGGGTTTGTGTACAGGCCTGGGCGATAGGGCGATGTAATCAGATATCATCAGCGACTGACAAGCAACCCGATGGCACTCGCCGTGTGGGCTCACAATCAGTAATCAGTTTCACAGAGACAGGGTCAGAGAGATATTTGTCAACAAACTGCTAGAGACATTTCTTTCTGCTATGCACTGTAATGCTAGCTTGATCATTCAAATTCCCTTTAGTTAACTTTACATGAATGGAATCAAATTTTGTGCTTTGAACCTTCAGCTCACCTCAGCAGTGACTCCGTGAAGTTAAAAACTGATAAAATGCCTGGATGTTGTCGTACAGCAGCTAAGTTAACTCTAATGTAAGGAGAAAGTTCATCTGATCCTCATCTACAGCTGGTATATGCTATTCTCAGTACAGATTAACTGTCCTGGTGATTGGATGAATTATGAAAACGCTGCTGTAACACCAGAAAATGGCTTGTTTTAAATATGGAAAGTGCGTTGGCACAGCTTTGGAAATCACTTGCAGTCTGAACTTTCTCTGTGGCAGAAGCAGCTCAGGAACACACGTGTCAGCATTAAAGTTTAATATAATGACAGATAAAGTCATTTTAAAAAGACGGTGGGCTACTCAGTATCACATTTTTTTATTATGCGAGTTACATTACAGAGGGCAGGAGGCAAATATTATCAATTATTGCGACTTTTTAACTAGAAAATCTTGTGCTAATTATTTTTAGACATCGCCCAGGCCAATTCCTACATTCATCATATGCTGTGAAAGAAATCCAATTATACCAAACAAAGAACCTCTTGAGTCTGAGCCTCCAACCATGTGTGTCTAATTAAGGAAAGTACTCCTGTAAAGTAGCACATTTTCAAAGACTCATCCTCTGACCTAATAGCCCGTGTGTGACCCTGTGCTTAACTTTAAGAACACTACTACAGGATCAAACACTTCTCGGACTGACCCAGGGCAATCAGTAGCATAAAGGTCATCCCATGTGACCAGTAACTAAAACCTGGCTTACAAGTCTAACAGTGTGAGGCGAGACACATTAAAGTGGTGCTACACGTTCAACTGAATACCTTTTTTTGACATCCAGTTTATTACAGCAGCAAATTGGGGCCCTTTCCAACAGCCCTAACTTCATTAGGTGTTGAGTTGGTGTTACAAATACAAAAAGGGACAAATCTTAAATTCAATAATCACCTTTCCAAGTGGATTAAAAGAAGGGTCATCCTACATCCACCCTGAGAAAATGACATCTAATCTAATGAAAAAAAACAAACTGTTCCTCAGTACTCTATGATCATGTGCTGTTATTAATGACCTACATATCATGTGCTGTTATTAATGACCTACATATCATGTGCTGTTATTAATGACCTACATATTTCTGACCAAACATTTTATCTTATGTACTTTACCTCTATCGATAGACCAAACCTATTTTCTGTCTTTGTTTTCGATCTTATTGTATAAGCACTATTTGGGAAAGATTGTTAGGATGGGCTTTCAAAGTGTACCTGTTGTTTTCTACATGTAACTACTTATCCTCTTCAATTCCTTGAGACTACCGGTGGTTCCAAAATGCACTGTCACATTCTTCATAACTTTCATAAGCTACATTCTGAAGGAGGGTGTCATATGAAGCTCTAACTCTTCTTTCCAGTCACATAGATGGGTAAAGTCATTTTAAATCCTTATAGTAAAAGAAGCTGAACTCATTTTTTTTTCTACTGAAAGTCGACCCATTTTTCCACAAATCTGGGCTATAAACTAAAAAATTTTTTCATAAAATAATACAAAGAGTGTCTAAGATTTTTGGCTTTCAGCAGTAAATTGTAAGCATGTAGTAATATGTGTTGATCACAAAAAAAAACATTTTCTGTTCATTTGAGGATAACGTTTACAATAAATAAAAATTTCACGCAGTTACTGAATAATTTGACTGACGATTTGGTCGTGTAAATTAAAATTAAAAATCCAAAATATACCCTGGAGAATAAGCGGTTAAATGATGGTAAAACCTTAGTAAACATAGATTAAAATAAGGATTAAAGTTCTAATCTTGATCCAATCTTGAAAGACTTAACCCTGAAAACATGTATTGTTTGAGCCCTAATCGAGCGCCAGTCCTAACAAATATTAATCATTTAGACAGTAAATCTGTTCTATTTATTAATGACGTGATGGAAAAAATTAATGATTAGTCAGTATCCAAGCCAAATTATAAGGCATTACTATGGGCTCCCAGTGAAATTTTAAAGACGGTCCTACCAGACCAGAACGTGACTATGCATAAATACTGCAAATCAGGGCTGTCAGGAAGAATCTTGTTGCTCTAATAAACTGGACGTCACAAATGTGCTCCATCAAATGTGCAGAACCAGCAGAAACAGCAATGTGTGGTAACATAAGCTGAGCTGCTTTGCTGCGACACCTCATCAAGCTGCATTTGTTTGCACATCAACTATTCTAGCAGCAGGGGTCTCAAGGTAGAAAACGCTGAATGAGGTCAATAATGTCTCTCCAAACATCTGAGAAGCAATGTTTGAAAACCGCTTGGATTCCCACTAATGGTGTAATTTAATAGAAGATGCAGCTGGAAGACATTTCCTAGCTCAGCTGCAGGTGCGCTGAAGTGAAAAATCCATGAGCACTGAATGCAGGAGTGAAGGCGATGATGTACAGGAGTGGCTTTCATTCACACGGATCACATTAACAGGCCCTTCAAAGTACCTTCCTTAAAGCAGACAGACTCAAGTGGATAAACAGACCTGTGCTACAACAAACCATAGTAATTTCATTTTATGTGAAAATAGCCAAGTGATAATTTCGCAAAATAAAAGCTCGTTCTGGAGGTTTTTGACCTTATTTGGAGGAAAAGAACTTCAAGGTTGCGCTCATTGTTGCGTACTGAAGTATAGGAGGTTATAAAGTACATATTAAGTCAATTGCTGACAGTCAACATTAACAAATGATGTTATTTGGCCAAACTGAAATATTTTCAGGAAACGTGAGTGCACATGTCAAAAACAGCCAAGGGAAATCCTTTAGTGTCCATAGGTGTCGCACAGGGCTCAAGGGCTGCCTGGCCATATGAACACGTGCTAAAACTACCATAGGGACTAACCGTTGCAGCAGTACATGGTGAGATGAGAACTCGTGGGTTTTTTTCTCCTCAGCTCTTTCAGTGATGCAACTCGATGAATAGAGGGTGAAATATTTGTGTGCTCACGTTGGGATATGTTGGATTAAGGCGTCATTTCCCAAACACGTGTTGGGCTCAGCTCGGGTTCAAACTTCAGGTTCGGGATCTCGCAATCTGTCTCTCACTTGTAACAGCACCCCTGCAGCTTTAGATATTACTCCTAGCTTCATTCTTCCTTTCATTACCATATTTTTATACCTGTCAACTTCTCCCTAACAGAAATATGGAGGTGGTTGATGGAAATGTGCAGAATTTGAAAGCCTGTGAACTTGTATAATGTAAAAACCTGTGAAGCCCATTAATGTGAAGACGCTGTAATTTAACACAACACTATTCTGCCAGGTTTTATTCAGCACTGTGGGTGATGGGCCAGATCAAGTCATTTCTGACAGAACTTTGATGGGCTTGGCTTAGTTTTGTAATAAAAATTAGACGGGGTGGCAGGGGGGGTGAGGGGGGTGTCGGGTCAAGTCTCAACAAAACTTTGACAAGCTCGGGTTGGGTTCGCAGTCAAAACATGATGTGGCTCGGACTGGGTCGGGTCAGATTCAGATTCAGACAAAGCTCTGAGGCTGTATATGGCTGAATCCCTACTAAATAAACAGTGTTAAAGTTTTAAATTATGAATAAGGACATGAACAGTCAAATCAAACTCCTGCAAATGTATCCACGGCATCATTTGAGCCCCTACACCCAACGTTGCACAGGACAGTTGGGAACTTGTATTTGAAATGTGTGTGCATAATAACCACATATTCATTAGAGCTGTTAAATATTTAGTCTTCCTACAGCAATTAGCATCAACACCCAATGCAAGATATTATTTTTACCTGAAAAGATGCTAGTTATACTCAAAAATACTGTTTTGAGCAATCACTACAGCGATTTTCAGCATGTTTTAATGACATTTACTTAGCACTGATAATGCTGAAGTCCTCCAACTGCACTGAAAGAATCTGAGCGAGCACCCTGTCTATGAACAATATAAACAAAATGCAACACTGTGATTATACTGTTAGACATTCCAAGAGAGGTCTTGCAACCTTTTAAAAAGACACTGGCAAATCCTTAAATGCGACATCAGTAAAGACTGGCATGCAAGATTCTGACCAAAATTACAACCTTGGTTTATCAAAAATCTCAATAAAGCACAACAGTTGAGAGCAGTCAAGACTCAGAAACTCAAATTCTGTGGCTTGTTAAATGGCTCATGTCCATATTGCAGTCTTTACCCATATCAGTTGTTCAAAGGCCAACATTGCGACGCTGTTAAACAATGGGTTGATAGGATTCGTATGGCTGCCTATGCTAATTCTATGATAAAAAAAACCTGCACTGATTTAGAAACAGCGGTCTACTACTGAGTGACAAATACATTTGAAAATCAAAATTTCACCATAACCCCTCGACAGAAAAAAAGGAAAAGAAAACCAATAATATTGTGGTGCTTGTTGTACCAGGATACATGCACACATAAGGCAGAAATATGAATAATTTTTATATCGAAATCGCAGTTTGAAAGAATGCAATTTTCAAATCTCAGCAGCTGCAATTTTTATAATAGTTTTATAAAGTACGATCAACAGCACTCTTAAAGAGGTGTCTTCAGGGGTTCTTTAGTAAAGAAAATGGTTCTGTATAGAACCATGAACACTCAAAGAAATGTTTGCATGGTGAAATGGTTCTTTGCATAGTGAAACGGCTCTTCAGATTGAAGAACCTTTAAGTATCAATGCTGATATACTGCAAGGGGAAATGTAACAATCACATGGAGCTTGAACACGCCTGCACAAAAATCACAATTAGATATTTGCCAAAATTATTTAGCCCTACACATGCATGCATTCCAAAGTACTCTAACATAAACCTGTCGTTATATTTATAAGCCATGCTTCCGTCAACAAGGCACACAGACAACAACCAGAAATATTTAGGTATATACATATACACAAACATACACATACATACATACATACATACATACATACATACATACACACACACACACACACACACACACACACACACACACACACGTACGTATCTCTGCTGTTGCAAAGAAAATTTTAAATGTATGATGCTCTTTACATTGTGTATAAACATTCATGAAGAATGGATGGAAATAAATGGCCCAAAATGAAGTCTGGTTCCATTGACTTACATTAAATGGAAAAAGTATGTTTTTCTGTTTCCTGTAAAGTTATCATGAAGATACAAGGTTTTCTTCTGACAACAACGATACATCACTGAATATTGGACTCTGTAGTGAAGCGCAAGTGAAACAGCCTCATCAGCCATAACAGCAACCTCTGAAAGACTGCCGGTCAGCCTTTATTATCCACTTGAACAAGATCTCAGGTCAGAAGAGGGCTGACCTGTCCAACCCCATCACACAAAGGCAATTTCTCCTTCATGTAACCAAGGCTGCAGCGTTTACCACAGCACTGCAACAGCAGCATGCCATCAGCGGTGTACACATCAACATCATAGCAACGCTTATTTCATTTTTCACACAAAGCATCATAGGAAAGTGACACTCTACCATCTGCCCTGTGTCCTGCTGCTATTTTATAATCCATGGTGTGCATCAGTAACAATACAGTGTGCAGTATGCCAGTCAAAGTCTAAACAACTTGGCCTAAAGAAAAGACACAGGCCTATTCCTTTTTATTACTGAAGTATTAAACAAATATTTACAGATCTGAACTCATCTCTTTCATGAATGTAACTTTCATTTGTGCAACACTGGCATTTCCATCTGAACGGGGACTAAAACCCTGATCTACGCCACTGGTCTTATCTACTACGCTCATTTACAGCGGACGTGATAGGAACAGAAATTGCCAGTACTAGATACTACTAGAGGCTCTTTCAGGCTGGGTGTGGTGTAGTCAGGGTAAAGGTAAAACCATGGAGCATTAAAACAAGCACAGACCAAGCTACAGAAGGAGTCTACGTATACAGCTGTAGTAAGTAATAGCTGAATGTCTCTCTCACACACAGGCATGTCCGGATCTCTGGTCATGCTCCACTTCACCGCAGTTATGTGCCTGCATGTTATTTATGCACACTTCATCAGCATTACAGTCGCACACTCGCACACAGCCAGCATGAGTAGATAAATATCAATACAGCAGAATGCAGCACCACCTAAGCCAAAACATACAGCTTACATCGTGGGCATCTTTATCTGAGATATTCTCATATGTTTACTATGACTGTTCTATGGACGGTTCGTCAAGTCAAGGCATTCATGGGAACAAAGGAAACACTTC
This sequence comes from Pygocentrus nattereri, assembly GCF_015220715.1. Classification (NCBI taxonomy): domain Eukaryota; kingdom Metazoa; phylum Chordata; class Actinopteri; order Characiformes; family Serrasalmidae; genus Pygocentrus; species Pygocentrus nattereri. Next base: position 26,304,098 of record NC_051214.1, read on the forward strand.
AGGCCCGCCATTAATCTTATTCAGGCTTAGAGCTTACCGAGGCATTTTAAAACATCATAAGCCACATCAGACAATATGTAGTGATAAAAGACCAACATAATTATATCATATTTCCATATTGTGCAGTCCCAGCCTGCAAGCACAACACGGGAAACTGCAGACACCTGTATGATGTTCATGTATAAAATTTGTAAATGCAATTAGTATTTGGAAATTTGCAGTTGAAGGAAAGAAATATAGTAGCTACAGCCTCATATCAGAACACTTACAGCACTGTCTGAATTACTCCATCACTGAATACTGAAGAAAAAAAAAAAAAAAAAAAAAATCTGTGCCTTTCAATATGCCACCATTTAAACACAAGAAGTCTGTTTTATCAGTCAGCCATATGGCTATAAGTATTATGATTCATTCCTTTTTTTTTAAAGAAATAACATCAGATTGGATTACGACAGTGACCCTTATTAGTCTCACTACAGGGAAATTTCACCTCCACATTTTGACCCATCCGTGCAGGGAAACACCACATACACAGTAGTGAATGCACACACACTAGGGGACAGGGAGCACACCAGCCCTATCCACAGAACACAGGGGACAGTAACGGGTTAGGGCACCTCCGTCACATGCTGTTGGCTCAGGGGATCGAAATGGCGGCCTTCCGGTCACAAGACCGGTTCATGAGACAGGTTCATGAAACATCATTATTATTATCATCATCATGATTATTATGATTATTATTATTATTAGACAAAGAAGAAGAAGAAGAAGAAGAAGAAGAAGAAGAAGAAGAAGAAGAAGAAGAAGAAGAAGAAGAAGAAGAAGAAGGCAGCAATGTAATTGATGCAAATATTTTTACATTTTTGTCAAAAAAAAAAAAATAATAATAATAATAATAATAATAATAATTCAGGAATCGAGGAATTATCACTGATGACTGCTGTGAAAAACATTCAAACATTACCCAGCCCTACCAGTCACCTCCTGGCTTCAGCAGCAAAATGAACTCTAGCTTACTTCAACAACACATGACCCAAGCTGTCACTTTGTGTAAGAGTGTCGTCACTGTGTCTTCCTGCTGAGGGTCATAACATCTCCATCACACGAGTTAAACACGATGCTGAACAGCTCCACTGCAGTCAGCCAAGAGGAAGACGAGAAGAGAACACTTGCTCTTTCCTCCCTCCCTGCCTGCCTTTCCAAGCTCAAGGAACAGGGCGATCTGCACAGCTCTACTTAGCCCCACGGATCTGTCTGTGAAGTGTGAGACAGCATGAGCCAAACACACTGATTGAAAATGAAGAATTACACTGCTATTAGATCTGCTCTATGATGAGCACAGTCATAACTCAAGTCTCACCACAGCATAACCGCAACATGTTCTGTTAAGATGGAACCAGCTTGACAAGGCATGGCAATCCATAATTTCCTATACTACTGAAGATCAAGGACAAAAAAGGATTGGAGATCAGCAGAGGGTGGTTTACTTGGGGGCTTGCAGGGTTCAATGGGTTATGTTATTTAACCAGGGCACCTGTACAACCACCATAGTGGGAACACAATCTAGCCCCAATAATATCAGTGTATAATTTGCGCAACTGTACAAAAAAGGAGAAAACAAGTCAAGGACAGGACTGGGAGAGAAGAAGGAAGAAGGATGTGAAAGTAAAAAGGAGGATGCAGGAAGATGAAACAACAAATCCTAAAGTCTGTTTTGTGAAAAGTGTGGAATGAATGTAGTGAATTATCTTTCATAAGAGTATGAAATGTCACCCACATGAGTCACACAAAACGCAGGGAACAGAGACAAACCAGGAGGAGGAAGATTTTATGGAAAGAAGGAAGGGTTCCTCGTGAGACGAGAGAGAGAGAGAGAGAGAGAGAGAGAGAGAGAGAGAGAGAGAGAAACAAAATCAAGAGCAAAAGAGAGAAAGAGAGCAAGACAAAAGCAAGCGAATGAACATGCAAAAACAAGAAGGAAAGAAAAGGCAAGGGAGAAAAAAAAACGAATAAAGGAGTGCACGCACGAGAGAGAGCACGTGCAAATGCAAGAAAGAAGCGAGCAAGCAAGAGCAAAGGGGAGAGAGAGAGAGAGAGAGAGAGAGAGAGAGAGAGAGAGAGAGAGAGAGAGAGAGAGCCATTGTGTTTCCTGTAGAGCAGCAATTGCAGTGGTTTTGTAACTGTGATGTCACTGGATGCTTCACTGACCCGCTGACCCAATGACCTACTTTTCTGCCTCTGCCTCTCCCTCTCCCTCTCTCGCTCACTGCGACTTAATCACCGCTCAACAGGCTGCCGCAGACACAGCCAGTGCCACTGCAGTCTGAGGTTTCACAGCCAAGAAACCAAGTGCATAAGACGAGTGACAAACTAAAAGTGCGGGAGGGAAAAGTCCAGAGTATTTGTTCTTCAGCCAATCACATTCCCATCTCAAGCATATGAACCTGAAGCGAGGTGAGTGGGAGTGAAGAGGAAATTCACAGCAGAGAAAAAAGGAGAGCGAATACAAGAGAGGCAGCAAAATGAAGAGAAAACCACAAAACAAGGATAAAGGACTTCAGAACCCTAATGCTGACGTACATGTTAACCAGCAGCCCCACACACGCATGCGCGCACACACACACACACACACACACACACACACACACACACAAGCACGCACACGCACTAACCTACTTTGCCAGAATGAACCAGCCAGACTCGAATAGTTTTGGGTTTACAATCACCCCATGACCACACCAAAAAAAATCTTCTCTTGCCACATCAGAGCTTGTTGGAGCTTTTTTCTCTTGTCTACCTCTCTCATCAACAAGCCCCGCCCCCTCCCCCAACAACTCCTCGCTGCCTGATTTAACACACTTGCTTTTAACACAGTGCACAGATACTGAACCCTGAACTGCTACAGCAGCTTAAGGAAATCCTGTCTTGCGCAAAAACATACAAATCAGAGGTCAAATCATTTGTCAGGTATCTTAATGCTAATAAAGTTTAGATTTTAACTTCAAAGCTATCAAAACCACTGATGAACCACACTGAGCACATTCAAGAGCAGCAGCATACACTCCCAGAAATAAAAAGGTACTAAACTGTCACTGGGGTAGGACCCTCAAGAATGCATCTGAGTACCTTTAGTCAGGGAACATAACTGTGCTATAATCCATTGAAATGATATTTTTTTAGTTTTATTAACTCCACACACCCTGTCTCATCTCCAGATGTTTATTTTATTGCTCTGTTTTAAAGCATGAGGTTATGAAAAGATACTAATATGTACTTTTCAGCTGAGAAAAATTTTTGACAACTGGACCTTAAAACCACTGTTTGTACCTTAATAAACAAAAATTGTACCTGCACAAAACCTTTATTTCTAACAGTGTATAAGCAAGTTCTGTCCATACCAGACCCCAGCCAAATTTTGTCCAAACCTACCTGAGCCCCAATAATTTTTGAGCCTGAAACTGACAGTCTAACTAAATTCTGTCTGAAATGGGCCTAATCTGGCCCAGCATCACTGTAAATGCTAGATGAAATCTACAGACAGACAGTATATCGACTTTATAGAGTTTACCGATAAATTAGCAAAACAGACATAGAATGAGAGAACACTGTTTATATTGATATAATTTGATGTTACATTAAAATGCATCATAACCTCTTTCTTCCATAACGTTATGGCAGTGCTTGCGTCTCTTATAACTTTATTCTAACTAATAAAGTTACTAATCTATTGCAACTAGATTAAACTTGATTAAAAATGGCATTTCAAATTACTTTGAGAAAAAATTTGTTTCATTAACTTGCATTACAAATTCAAGTTTTCTTCTCATGTAAAGTTATCCTTTTGGAAGTATGATGTTTTGTTCTGGAAGAGACAACACATTTAGAGCTCTGAAGAAATGAGACGATTTAAACACGTAAAATATTGAAAGCCACAGCTTGAAAATATCATGAAACCAAAAAATGCAAACCATTAAAAGTACACGGTCTTAGATTTTTTTATATTACAACACACACACACGCATTATATACACACACACACACACACACACACACACACACACATATATATACACATATACATATACACACACACACACACACACACACACACACGCAATAGAAGTCAATGGGAAGGTGCTGAAGGAAGAGTTGGGCAATATGATGCCGTTTTGTTACCATGCTGAATTTCATTACTGTGATAGATATACTTTTGTGAACATGTTTGATTAAAATTAGAAGTTAACTGAATTTATTTCAATGAAATGTACCCAGTTTTTGCTGTCAGTTTTTCAAAGCACCTAGTGTTAGTGCACTGTGTATGTACAAAGCACATTGTGTATGTGTATCTACATATGAAGATATGTATGGTGCACAATGAAAATAACTAAGCATCAAGATACAATCTTTTTGCCATGTCACCCACCTCCACAAGGTGTACTTAGTCACAGTATTTCAGTTCTTTTCTGTTCTGTATTTAAATCACGGTCTGTGTCAATCCTCTGTATATATTGCATATGCAGACAGTTAACTCACTGAAGTATTGCTTTAAATCCTTATATCTGTTTCCATCTCCGTCTCTTTCAGCTCGAACCCTACCCAGCTTTCCGTTTCTAATGAATTCATGTAAAGTGCCCACACATTCTGCCCTTTATCTGTTTTTTCTGTCACGCAGATCCAGTCTCTACAGGCACTCTACAGGGTGAGGGTGTGTGTGTGTGTGTGTTCTCAGATGTAGGTCAGTGAAGCTCTGAGGATGTGAGTCACTCCATCGTGGATCCTTGGTGTCTCTCTGCACGCACAGAGAAGCCGGCATGACAACGGTGCCCATCGGCAACACCATAGCAACCGCTCTCACCAGCCGGGGTAAAAATAGATGCTGGATTCCTCCACTGCAGAGATTCCCTTTTGCTAGCACACTCACTCTCATTCGCTTTCTGTCTTTCTCTCACGCACACACACAGTCTCAAACATTCAGGTAATGCTATTCACACTCCCACTTTAGTGATGCCAGGGTTTCTTCACAGAGCCATGTCCAGACCCTCGCTGCGTGTGCCAGGTGAATAAACTTTGCTCTCTGATAATGGGTTATTATCACAGGCTGTTAAATGGTCGCTCTTCTCCAAGTCAGGGCAGATATTTACTGCTGCTGTTCTCACAACTATAATTCAATAAAGTACATGTTAGACTGAGCAAGAACCAGAGGTGATGTGGCTCTCTTTCAAAGCATTCAGGACTTCCCAGACTAAAATAAGCTCAATCTACTTAATACCTTTAATTACTTTACGTTAAATAACAACAGGAAAAACTTACGTACATTTTTGAAATACACGCAACCATCCTGCCTTCCCCTGCCCCTTACTTTCCCCCCACACTTACAGCAAAATGTAATGAAAAATGCAATAAAAAGTTGATCACAAAGAAACTGCTCCTCACAGCTTGCTAGCAGCTCAACACAGAGTCACAACATTTCATAGAGACAGAGCAAAGTGCTCTAGTTTATCTGTTAATAGAGTTACAGGGAAACAAAATTTGATTTGATTGGATAAACGAAAAATATTGTCCGTTTTCATTACGCTTGGCAGAATAGCCACTAGGGGGCATGCACAAAGAGGTTAAACTACTAACATCAACACCAACACATTAATAACGGGTTAAAACGTCAATATAAATGCTTTTAATAGTGGTAACATACCACTTCCGATACAGTATCCTGAAGTATCTGCTTGTACAGAGTACCAATCCTAACTCTATACAACCTAAAAAGTGAACAGGTGCCACCAAGTCCTGATTTTAACAAATTTACAATTGTTTAATATTTTATATTGGCAAAGGTAGCATTCTCAAATAAATCATAAGGAGCTTGGCTGAGCGACTTTTACTGGTTGAATAACTACAAACATCAGAAAGTGCCTTCTTGGCATGGTTTATTTTTAAGTGCTTAATAAAAATATGACGTCCTGGTTATGCCACCCCTAGCACTCCTGGTGTATGGCTAGAGATTCTGCAGGCGTGAAATCATTCCACACTGCTAACATGTTGCTTGCTTCAGTTAAGGTCCACCTACTGGCACACATGCATGCTTCACTCAGTAGTGCAGATGCAAATTAGAACCTGATCTATGGTATCGATATTCTCTAACAGCGGTACAATACTGTATTCAGGGGCCAGTATAAAATGTCGATGCGGACATGGTCGTGTGCTATTGGGATGCCGGCCTCTCATTCAATTACAGTTTTTGAATGTGAAGTTCCATTGACACTCCCCTGAAAACCAGCTATTCCAGCTACTGCCACAGTGAATTAGTTCATCATTGAAGGACATCAAAGCTTAAGGACACAAAACACACTGCTGATGCTGAGAATATCATTAATATCATTAACGCTACCACATGAGAATGCCTTTAGCAGACGATGCGGGACAGTGTTTAAAAGAAACCTAAAGCATAGGCTAAGAAGAAAGCTACAGTTATGGAGTTGTGACATTTATGTTCACCCTGCATTCATTTGATTTTTCACGTTCATGTCAACACTGCGTTCACATGATAAAGATATAAAAATTACTGAAACTGATAAACACATTCTGGTGAAGTTTATATTGGCTGCTCACACGGCTATAACAAAATGCACTTTTCAAACGGAGACAGTCTTTTTTTCAAGGTCAAACAAGAAAATAAACACGTCTAATTGTGATTAACTACTTATGTTAACTTTTATTAATCCCACAAATTCACTTTCGCATTTAACCCATCTGTGCTGCGTCACTAGGGGGAAGTGAACACACTTGCACCACACGATGGGCAGCCCTATCCATAGTGCCCACGGAGCAGTTGGGGGTTGGGTGCTTTGCTGAAAGGCACTTCGCTGAAGTCATGTCCTGTCGGCTCAGGGGACCGAACCACTGACCATTCGGTCACAAGGCGGGTCCCCCAACCTCCAGCCCACGAGTGTCCCCTGTTGCTGCTCACATAGCTAGAACAAAATGCTATAACTGCTTTTCAATTGGAAACAGTCTTTTTTTCAAGGTCAAACTTGAGCAATTAAACATCTCTAACTACTGAAAACAATGACAATTAACTGATTGCTTAAATCATTTTAAGATTATTTTAACAGTCTAAACTGTAATATCCAATTACCATCAGAATAAATATTTATTTCATAGGTTGTGGAAATCTAGCACCAGAAATTGAAAGGTTCAGGACTGTGCAAATTCTGTGTTGTGACAATGGCACTACGTGACCCAGCCCTGTGACTAATCTTGCTGCAGTGTCATTCGTTTTTGACAGGGTCAGTCATGATTCAGGAGGTAGCGGAAACAGCTGGAGTGGAGCCTGATCTGCGGTGGGAGACAGATGGGACAGAACACACACATGCAGGTCAGAGGGTGGGGTGCCCGAGACTCTGAGGTGTGGTGGTAGGAGTAAAGCAGCAGAACAATAATAAAGCACTTGCTGCTGCCTAGTTGCACTACTGATGCATCTGATATTTGCTTAACAGTTAAATACTGAGAAATATTTTAAGAGAAGGCTGCATAAGGAAGCACTGAATGTTTTGTCCTTTTATGTTCTGGCATTAAGGCAGTTTAAACAAACACAGAGAAAAAAAGTTTGAGATAATCTTTTGTACACGTGATGCACTGATCCAATATCCTGGATTGGTTTCAGCACCAACACTGACATCATTAAACAGATCTGGACAGACGTGATCACTCTACTTTTAGTACCATTTCTTTGTATGATAGTTCTAAAATGGAAGCCTTTAATTCAATAACACTGTACTCATCTAACCTTCATTTGGTGTTTTTATTAGTGGAACTGAAGGCTCTGCAAACAGATAATTATTATGAAAAATCACGTTACAGGCTTGTTTCTTTAAAAGAGATGAAAGGAGTGCCACTTTGCAGACATGAACTGTTGTCTACATCAATTAAGATGTCTAAAGTCATCAGTTAATCTTGGCCAGTAACCTGAATCAAGGTATTCGGAATCACCATCAAGAGTGGAAGAATTGTACAGGCGCATAAGGATTGTGTACACGGTGTTAGGCACACTGTATAAATCTCAGAAACAACCAGACCAAGTTTCTCCTACCAGTCACAAAACACATTCCTGTTTACCCCCAGAGCCAATAAAAGATGGCGGTTTTCATTCTTCTCAAAAAAAGAGCATACAATAGAAGCTGGGCTACCCACTACAATGTCAGTGCACAGTCCACCAGGTCACAGGTCAGACTGTCCATGTTATATAATATTTATGTAGCCATATGTTGACAGAAAAGCACTATGCAAAACAAAAGGACATTAGCTTGTGAGCCTGATCTGGTTTCATGTGGGATGAGAAGAATACCACATTCACAGCCCGATTTACAGAATGTCTTTAAATACTGTGATGTCATTTTTGCTGTATCACTAACAGTGAAACTTACATTGCAGTATGGAGCACAACACTGCCGCTCCCATAGAGGCGCTAGCAGAAACAGGCAGTGGTAAATTGATGAAAAAGGGCTACATACAGTTTTTGCATTAAACATTGCTGTGTAGTGACATGAGTGTCAACCATATGCTCTTCAATTTATGACTGCACCTGGCTGTCAGTGTGTACCTGCTCCAATACATTAAAGGTAAGGTGGATACTTCACAGAAGAAAACACTGAACTATGTATGGCAGGGGTATTCCACAACCAGGGGTAAGGAACCACTGCATGAAAGTGACACCGAAGCTTCTGCTGGTAGGGCGGGCACCACACGGCACAGCCTGACTGCACCGCCGTTACCATGACAACCAGTCCAACAGCAGCCTTGGTCGACATTTAAAACCAGAAGTCGTCTAGACTCCTCTCACACTCACTTACTTAATGTTATTGATAACTCTGATATCCTGCAATGTTTGCAAATTAACTACAGATGAGCTACATCACAACAAAACAACAATAGCCACTTACATGCAAAATGTGGAAAACACATCTCTGCTCTTTTGCCCCTACATGTAGGGACAGACCCTTAATCTCAGAGTGAGACTGCAGAAGACTGAGCTCACACAGCAAGATGCAAATGGTAAACAACTCTAATGAGCATTAATATCCCTCTCTCACACACAGCGAAAGAGCGAGTGAGCAAGAGAGGCAGAAGAAGTGGGCCAGCCATTGAGGGAGGTTAATATTCAGCAAGTGCATTCCGTAAAGAATCGCTGCATTTTTAAACCTGCAACACATTAACTGGATTTCGTGTCATTCTTTCATAGGTCTTAAAACTATTTCAGATCAAATATCACTTGGAGAGATCAGCGAGTTTTGTCTGCTTTTTATGAGAGCTCTTTTTGCTGTGGCAGGTTCTAACATCCTATAATGATGAAGCAAATACAAATCACACGTGCTAATATTCCATCAGTGAGCATCATTTCCAAGAACAGACTTCCACTTTGAGTTTAAAGATCCAGGCTGCACGCCAAACTTTTCTCCAGAGCAGCACCAACACCACCACATTTATCAGCCTGCCCATCACCTGACCAACAAGCAGCGATCTCTCCAAACATCACTGGCTTTCCTCTAGAGGACTGTGTGCCACCTAATCATCCCTCATCCAGTCTTTCTCCGAATTGGAGCCCCACTGTGGCTGCACAGCCCCGTGCCTGCTGCTCACAAAAGCTCCCTTTGTTTGCCGCATGCTTCCAGCGGCCAGCAGACAGGAAAACGTCTGAACGGCTCCGCTTTCCACTGGCAGGCCCTCACGGCACAGCTGGCAGGACCCCTTGCTGGAGCTACTGCAGCCTCTGGCCCGGGCTCCTAGAGGCGCCGGCTCGCAGCCAAACGCCAGCACCTCAGCCAAGTGGGTCAGCTGGGATCTGCTCCAGAGGGGCAGCAAGCAGGACGGGAGAGGAGGTGGGGAAGAAAGAGGGTTACAGGCAAAGAGCGGCAAATTATATATTAATCTACAGCTCTTATCTATAGCCAAACAACGAATGAAACAGAAACATGCAGTAAAAATCACTTTAAAACCATTTATGTCCCTGAGGACTCTGAGCGCAGCTTTATCAAAAAAATAAAATGAATAATAAATACTTTGCTCTGGGCCACAGTAAACTCCACAGCAACCACAGAACAGACTGGACCACCCTTAGAGAAGTTTCAGTATCAAGCAAACAATCTATTATTCACCAATGATGCTGATTACAGAATACTGAAAGTGTTCTATAATATTCACATGTACAGCCAGACTTGTGCTTAGTGATAGTAAATCAAGTTACCACGGTAACAACGCCAAATGACAGTAAAAATTAACTTAGTTAAAAATAAATAAATAAAATGTTCTTAATTTACTCATTGATTTCAGGCAAACTGCAGCAAGACAGCAGTTTTCCCTATCGGAAAAATAACTGAGCTTTTAAAACACATCCTACATTGACACAACATCCATATTACCTTATAGAGATTAGATTGTTCTAGAAATGCAGCAGTGCTGGTTAAACATGCGCTGTGTAGGCATGTTTACATGTAATGTACGGTGTACATTATAGGACATCTTCACACCACAGAATCAGGCCTCAGACCAAAAAATGATTAGGAACATGTCTCAGCTCTCGTTAGTCAGGCTAAACGGGTCGATTCATATGCCTTCAGGTGAAATAAGTGATACTTTTTTTAATCCCACAAACGGGGAAATTCCACCTCCGCATTTAACCCATCCGTGAAGTGAACCACCACATTAACACTAGTGAATAGACACACACATACTAGGGGGCAGTGAGCACACTTGCATGGAGCGGTGGGCAGCCCTATCCACGGCGCCCGGGGAGCAATTGGGGGTTAGGTGTCTTGTTCAAGGACACCTCAGTAATGGACTGTCGGTGCTGGGGATCGAATCGGCAACCTTCTGGTCACAGGGCCAGTTCCCTAACCTCCAGCCCACGACTGCCCCCTTATTTGAAAATACTTTCAAATAAGACAAATGGGTTAAGCCAAGAGACCAGAAACACTCAGTGTGTGATGATGCCAGAAACATTAAAACATTTTTTTTTTTTTTTTTAAATGGACCCACAACAATATGATAAAAAATGTGCAGTAAAATTTATCAAATTGAAGCAGCTTAGCTTTTAGTAGCTCTTCTGGAGTGCAAAAAGCAGCACCAATATCAAACACTGGTTTAAACTGAATCCTGATACTAGGTTCACAATTTAATACTCTCCTTAAATGAGGAAAAATTACTATAATCCTCTTGCACAACTTACTAACAACACTAGAGCTCAGAGGTAGGAGGAGTGCTGGTGTGAGATGTTGATTAGTGCTGATGGCTTGAAACTTGTGTTCAAACAACACAGTTACATTAGATGGCATAATATAAAAGTCTGTTCTCCACAATGCACACTGTTTTACATTATATTATATATTTTACTGATTCTGCAAAAGAATCAGTATTTTGCTGCTAACCATATCCAGTCAGGGAGCTGTACGGTCTTCCCAGCAGAGCAGTGCAACCTGGGAACGTGAAGGACTTGCCCAAGGGCACAACCAGGTATACACCAAGTCTGTCCTGGAATTTGAATCCATGACCTTCCGGCTGCAGGCTCAGCTCTCCTACCACTAGCCTACCACCAACCCTCTGATATTACAAGCAAGATCATATTAGCTGCGTTTACATGCAGCCTAAAAATCTGTTAATAATCCGACTAATAGCTCAATGGGAATGGAATACATCAGTGTAAAGACCTCAATCGGAACAGACTAGTCAATTGAACGAGGTGGGTAATCCTGTAAATAATCCGTTAAACAGAAGAATAACAGCAGTGTAAACGTCTGCATCTAAGTACACTTCCAATCGGAACGTGCAAGTACATGCTGCACATGTTTTGCATGCAAAACACAGCCAATGTGTTGTTACACCCCTACACTACAATCTAAGCATCAGTCCAATGGAGATATTTTTTTCTTATAGCAATTACCTGTGGACACGATGATTCCTTTATGCATCCAAAACAGATTTGAAATACAAGTTGGAGCAAGTGAGGCGAGAGGAAACACAGAAAAGCATAATGATTTGATCAGTCAATAGATGAACCAATGACAAAAAAAAAATCTCAAGCAGCCCTTCATCAGTGCAGTCCAGTCACAAAGCTAAAGGATCAGAAATGCTGTGCTATGGAGAGATTATATAAAAACAAAGCCTCTGCCTAAAAACTACAAGGAGGCTGGAAACCATGTTGATATGAGGTGAAAATGTTTGTTAAGGATGAAGTGGTCATTTTTCAATGTGGTATTCTGTTGTTTCAACTGATTTTCTAGTGTGTTCACTTTTTGTATTATTCAGGATTACGGCCGTCACAGAATGGGGCCAAGGTCTAGTCACGGAACATAACTATGTGCTAAGCTACTGTACTTCAGAGTTTATTTTCCCCTAAAATGTTTTTGCTGAGTATTTTTATACTCGCTGAGCGCTAACCTGCTGGACTAAATGCATGTGTTATTTTTGTAGATCTTAACAACTTTAAAATGAACTATACTTTTCTAATTAAGATTGGTTTCTTAAAACCAACCAATATGCCCACTTATGCAGAAATGAAGAACCTCTGCTTGAGCGTAGTTTTCTCAGTGCTTGCAAGAGAGGACTGAATTTGCTGAGTAGACCAAGAAAACATAAGGTTATTAATAAGGTGACATACCTGCATAGGCAAGTTCTCATCAGACCATTTAGAAATTCAGTGCTATAAAATGGGTCAACAACAAGCACTGAGTTTCTGTTTCTGTAAGAGGAATGTAAATGTGAGGTTTAAAAGTATGTGTCATATGTAACAAGCAATATTGCACTGCTGTCTGTTTCTGAAAACCACCTGAATGAACCAGAAGACTACTGAAATAAACGTCATGTGAACAGATGAGGCAAAAATAGATCTTTATGGCTTAAATGAGAGATGTTTGGCAAAACCAAACAAAATCCCTCCAAGTCAACGTGCAGGGCTGATCAACAGTTACAAAAATTGTATGGAGGTCACTGCTGCTCAAGTTACAAAAAGCAGAGGCTCACATACGTTTGCCAATAAAACCATTAAACTTTAGACCACTTGGTTCAATAAATGATTTTTAATTATTATTTCTTTAACTGGGTTTTCTTTATTTATTGTTATGACATGAGGATCTGATCACATTTTATGTCACTTATTTTTCTAGAAATCCTCATAGTTCTAAACGGTTCACAAACTTTCAAGCACCACTGTACTTGTCAGCAACTAGTAGAGCTCAGAGATATGGCCAAAATTGTCAATTCATTATTTCTTTCAAGTTTGAAGGCCGATTTTTGCTCCTGGGTGGTTAATTGCTGTTTTAAAGTATCCTTTATGGCCAGAACAAGAGAAAACACTCACCAAACAGTGGAACATTTCACAAATCTATTATGGGACAGTGGGAGAAAGTGTCTGTTGGGCTGTTTATAATCGGCTGGAAAAGCACAGCCGCAGTTTTTGTAATAATCATAATTTAAGAAAGAAAGAACGTTTAAACCGAAAGCCGTGCTTTTTTTTTTCTTGTTTGATCTACAGTATCATCAATTCGCGGTGTTATGCGAGTGACAGAGCGCTACTTCAAATTAGCCAGCTGCTAAAAACAGCTAGCCTGGAAAGATGGCTTTCTCCTGCTTTCCAGTGCCTCACAGCTTCCTCAGTTTACTTTAGCTTAAATCAGGGCTGTAACTAACATGAACCCACTTCGTTCTTTCATTGTCGTTACTTGGGAATGCACTAATACTTAACTATGACCTTTAGAGAGCTGTAACAGTTCTGTGGTTGAGAGCAGCAGTTAACGCTGTTAAAGCTTGTTAGGATGTACACAAAGAGAGGAGTTCACTTAAGGACAGTACAGTTACGTCATTGATCTCGTCACTTGCACTTGGTAACAGGAGAACAGATCGCCAGTCGTTCCACTCAAACGGAATGTATAACTCCACGTTTCAGACATTGCTAATGTATATTTGGCCACTAATTTTACTCATCGCCCTCTGCCTTTATAATCATGTCGAAAAACTCAGAAGTGCGCCCTCTCCTAGTGACAGCAGAGTACGGTCACCTTCCTTGTGGCAGAAAATGCCACCAGGGCTGTCGCTAGAACATCGAAGTGTGAGATTGGTGCATTATATCGAAAATGTATCAAACCTTTCTTAGTGTTCTATTGAAGAAAGTTATATCGTAAAAGAGAGAGAGGAAAAATAAAAACGTACACGTGAGCCACTCCCAGTCTTAAGGCTGCTAATAGGCTCATACACAATGTCAAACAAACATGACATTTCATCCACTTTACACCTCTCTGACTCTACGCCGCAAGGCAAACATGTGCACCCGACTCGCACTTACACGTCCATTGACTAAGGATGCACAATGAAACGGATGTTTCCCATATTTAATGATGTTTACCAATATTTAATGATGTTTGTATTGTTCTATGAAAGAGCAGAATATTTTAGTGTTGCTGGGTTGCTCTGCAAAATTATCAGCATTGTATTCATGTTACTGTGTTTGTATCAAAGAAATGAATGTTCCATTTCTTTTTAATGCTGATCCAAACAGATCTAAGCCCAATTTGTACATTTTGTAAATGTTTATACATCAGCATCCAAAGAGTTGTACATAAAACAACACCCCCCTTCCCCTTTATTTCTCCTTCAGCATCCACAAGATTCACACCTGCAAAATTGAGCAATATCTGCTCTACAGTCACTAGAGAAAAATCCCAAAACAACCATAAAGGAACTAAATGACTATTATTTTTCTCCGTCCCGCTCCAGCTGAAGCTGTCCAATAAAACATCGCAATCCAGATCAAACTTCCCTAAAACTCATGTCCTAATTTCCCTGCTGAAACAACTCGCACATCAAAGGAGACACAAAGAAATAAGGAACAAGTCAGAGAATTTCTGATAACATGGCGAGATTTTCCGCAGCAATTAAACATCTCGGGCGCCTGCACAAACGGAATCATAAGAAATCCTGCAGTCAGGGAAACCGATTCAAAGAGGACATCTGAATTCATGACCACGTAAGGTGCTATATTTAGGCTGACAGATGACATCTGGTCAAGGTATGAGGAAAACCAGATTTACAAGCCTACAGACCTGGAAGGCAAAGTTTGCTCAAAAGCACAGTATGAAGTGTAATGGAGTTAATACCTGGAAGCTCTTCTGGAAGCATATTTTAGAGTCTGTAACAGGTAAAAGCTCATATTCTAGGGAAGAGGAACGCATAACCAGCAGAGTAACACGTGTGTGTGGGTGTGTGGAAGTTCATACAATCAGGATTATATTTTAAATGCAACCAAACTAAAGTATGTCATTTGGAACGGCTTCCTGTACTGGCAACGGAAACTCTCTCAAAAATGCCAGCACACCATGGAGTACTTTAATTATGATCATTCAGTCGATTTTGCATAAAGCTGCCATGCTAGTCACCCTGCAAGTATTTCAACACTAACAGGCTGGAGTGAGTTTGTAGCCTGCTGTGATTAGCACTCAGCCCTTAGCAGTGTGATTATGTTTGTAGAGCTGTTTCTTGATGTAGTGCTGTTGAAAACTCTGACCTGTGGTCAATGTTAGTACACTTAGCGTTTCCCCACACATACTATACTCTTTTTAAGGGTCCATCCAAGTATATCCTGACTGTTACACGAGCATATTTGGTCCCCACGTTTCAACAATTTCCAAAAGATTCTATTACATAATGAATAAACATAACGTGGTGAGAGGTCAGCTACACATTTCACTGGTTCACACTCCGTACAACACTAAGAAAATACACCGCTTATTTCTTCTTTTATTTTATTTATTTTTTAGATATCCATATACATTCATAAATATTATAACACTAATGCCTCCTCCAGGTATATTTCAAACCATCTGTATGTTTAAGCAATAGAACATGAGAGGGAGTGTGTTCTAGTGAAAGGCACGAGCCGAAGAGGAGTATCGTAGATCATCACAACCGTGATGTTATAGTGATAACACATGACCTCGAGTGTTCCGTTGCTTTTATACAACAGTTAAACAAATGAAGTAAGAAATTAATGAACTGGGCCATGCTCGCAGTTACTTCTGCCAAATTCCATAACAAGCAGCTTGCTGCTGCATTGGAGTAACTGCTGAACTGGAGCTCTGCTCACTCTGCTCAGTCTGCTGCAAGCCTTGCCTTCTGAAGTGCAGACTGAGCCATAGAACTGCTGCAATATCAAGTTCAGCTCAGTTTTTTCATTTTTTGGACTGGATCAGTATTAATGCCGGTTTGTTCCAGCCAGTCTCTAAAGCCTCTTACAGCCCATTTAGTTTGGCGAATGGTATTGGATTCATTTCTGGCTGATTCCAGGTTGTTTAGCTGTTCTTCTGTCACAGCTGCCGACTGAAAAGCTAATAGTGGTGATGACATTTTGGAAATTTAGTGTAGTCTCATCTCCAGAGTTTGACCAAATTGGCTGTCAGTCAAACGTGATCTAAAAAAAAAAAAAAAAAAAAAAAAAGTGGCCATTCTCTGTTTGTGGGAAAGGAAGAAGCAAAAACGTTCAAAAATGGCTTGAACGTCTCCTACAGCTGTCAAAGTCGTTGCTTAGCAACAGCGTCTCAGCGGAGTGATGGTGTTTGCGAAAAAAAACGTGATGTTTATAAATATCAGCACAACCAATCAGCTTGCGTGGCCGGAACATCCTGTCAGTGATGACCGACACGCACATGCACATTAAATGCCGTTGTGTTCAAAAACTGAAAAATTTCCTTCTTCTGCCTCAGCACCTCAGAGACCACACCTGTTTTACAGTTCTTGAAAGTTTCCTGAGCATTATTTAGGTATTATTCTTTATTACATCTTATTAAATGAAGGTAAACAATAATAAAATCAATCATGATTATCAATGTACTTTATGTATTTATACATTATTACTGTAAGTATTAAAACAAATTTTAAAAGGTAAACATCTACCAAACATGGCTTGCTGTCATCATCATTGTATTGTGATGCTTGTATCATGACATGTCTACTTCCAGCAGAAGGAGTGTAAGAAACAACCAGGAGCAGATTTTTTCAATGGGAATGCACTTCTGTTTGGCTAAGCTAGCCCCAGTGAGCTAATCAGCTGGCTAAGCAAACGCTGGAATAAGTGTAATGAACATAACCATAGTCCAAGTGTGTCTGGAGTCTGGTTTGCGCTTCAGACTTAAACGTACACTGTTGTACATCACTTTTGTTTTTCATTTTGTGTTCTGCTAGTTGTGTAGCCCCAAGCTTGCTAATTACAAAAGCAGCCATGAACATTTTTAAATGCCAGTTTGGTCCGTTAAAGTGGTAATAATGCTGTTTGTACTGCAGCTTATAAAAAGTCATTTCTAATTACCAGTACTAATAAAAAGTACTGGAAGTGTTCTAGTGCTTCATGTTCTCATTTACCCCACATAAAGGCAGTTGTGGGCTGGAGGTTAGAGAACCAGCCCTGTGACCGGAATGTCGCCGGTTCGATCCCCTTGGCTGACAGTCTTTAACTGAAGTGCCCTTGACCAAGGCACCTAACCCCCAACTGCTCCCTGGGCGCCGTGGACAGGGCTGCCCACCCAAGTGTGCTCACTGCCCCCTAGTGTGTGTGTGTTCACTAGCGTGCATGTATGTGGGTGTTTCACTGCACGGATGGGTTAAACGCAGAGGTCTCATTCCGCAGTTGGCTAATGGTTCTGAATTCAATTCAAAACAATGAGAGTTTCAGACATAAATAAATAAATAAAAACAGCTGTAAAGAAATTGGAATCGGCCGTTAAAGTTCATCATTGGTGCATCCCTGAATTAGCATTACAATCTTTAAATATTATGTACTGTAAAGCATCTTATTTTAATTGCGTATGAACATTTTTTTCTTTATACTTCTAATTTTTTGGTACAGAAACATCAGCCTAAATATTTGAGGTCTAAGCAGTGCAAAATTATGACAAATGTCAAGTTGGATTGACGTAAAAGTTGCATGAATTCTGATCTGGCTGTTCAAAGTGAGTCGCATTGCCGCAGATCGGATGTGTGTTGGATTTCAACACCACATATGAAAGCGTCTCAAATCGAAATTGAAAATTTCAGATTCAATGTGTTTTTGCTGTTCACACTGACACATCTGTGTCACATACAGGGAAAAAGATCACATTTGGGCCACTTACCTGCTGTGTGAACAAAGCCTAACAAACTATGTATACTTGAGGCAGCAGGGAAATGGCAACTGCAAGGGGGGGGGGGGGGTGTCAAATTTCAGAGGAGCAAGAAATATAGTTGCAAATAAATATGCGTAAAGTAAGCCTCATGTGTACAGTCATACCGACTCTCCTGTTTCTCTATTTTCACTAGTAGGTCATCTTTCGTATTCCTCCCTTTGAGAGAAAAAAAAAAAAAGGGGGATCTGCGGTGGTGCGAATCCTAGACAGTGAGATCACTGGAAAATACGAGAGGAGAGTAAAGTGCAATAGCTATGTGTATGTGTGTGCACACTCTCCAGGGAAGTCCAGACTGCGGTCAGTCAAAGTTCTGAAGCTCCAATCAGTTCTGTAGCCTTCAGCCACATCCATCTACATGCAAATTTCACTTGGAGAAAGTCATAGGCAGAAAAAGCAGAAAACAGCACACCACACACCAGACCTCACACTAAGAATGGACTCATGCCAAGACGTGTAGATTAAAGAAATTCAGGCTGCAGGAAATCGAACCCAGTTGGTACTAACCAGCTGTGAAAACTAGCGTCAGACAATACCAGAGCTAAGCCAGACCTTGAAAATAAGACTTGAATATTTTTTAAAAGGCATGCAGTCAAGTCTCATGATTTTTTTTTAATGTTGGAAAGAAAATTTGGATGAACGTAGAACGTAAGACTTTTCTGTCAGAGTAAAATAAAAATGAAATGTTCTCAGGATGTATGAGGACCCAAATAACCAGATGTTTCTTTATCAAACTTAGAATAATATTTGAACTGCACTAACAATTACTACAGGCTCACAATTTCTAAAACTTATTATATCAGCAAAATTTGTAAAGCTCTCCACTCCATTCCACACAAATTGATCGTTTCCTTTTCATCTCCAGGGGGTTCAGACCAAAAGCAAACAGCCTCCACTTTCACAGCTGCATCTCAACAGACCATTTAATTGTAACATTACTGCATTTGCACTTCATATATCAAGGCAAAGCAACATCCAGAACTGGGTGACTAATTACAGCAAAAACTCTTCCCCATCTCCATATGGAACATCCACTCCTACCTTGTTCAAAGTGACTAAGTTGAAGAAAATCTGGGGCAGTTTTTCATAGAGTTGTGCATCTCCATACAGGGAAGTTGGCTCCAGCAGTCAGTCTGTAGAGATAAAGGGATAAATGTAAAAAAAGTTCACCAATAGTGTTTATGTACACAACAAATAGACATCCGCTTTAAAAGTGTATTATAGAGATTGTGTGGCCATATAAAACATAGGCAGTAGTGGTGGGAGGCATACCAGTTCATCTGCTACATGCGCTGAAGTTCTTCCTACGGTATGTGTTTTGTCAGAACCGTTACACAGTTATGCCACAAATAACCCTAACCTAGAGCAAACCACATCACTCTAGTTGAGTGGCTGAGTTATGGATGTTTCAGCCGTGTTTCTAAATAAATAAATAAATAAATCAATCAATCAATCAATCAATCAATCAATCACACTAGCCCCTCAATTGCCTCATGTCTAGTCAGAAACTAGTAGCCCACTGTGTTTTCAAGGCAGCAAACAAATTAAATGGCTGGTCTTTTGGGGTTAGCCTTAGCCTAAACATGAACAGACAACCTTGTGTGCAAAACAAGTCGAGGACCAGCTGTTACTGATAACTAATGTTTTCCAGTGTCTGGCAGAGTCTGGCAGTCAGAGCCACGAGTGTACAGGACACACTCATGAAACAAAAGAGAAACCTGATGAGGTGAAGCTGAATTTGGCTTCTATTTAAAATTCCTATTCCAACTCAAATACGCAGCAGTTACCGTCAGGCACCTGTACAGTAATTAACTGTAACTGCTGCTCCACTTTGGGTGTAACTGAAAAGGCAAAAAAGCACCGTTAGCACCGTTTCTGGTAGGCCAACAGGGTTGGTGTTAAAAAAGCAATTCTAACAGGTTTCTCTGTTGTGTACACACACACACACACACACACACACACACACATATATACGAGCATACACATACACTCACCAGCCACTTTATTAGTTACACCTAACCTTAACCTGTTCAATTGTGGCACGGTTGTTGGTGCCAGACAGGCTGGTCTGAGTATTTCAGAAACTGCTGATCTGCTGGGATTTTCACGCACAACCATCTCTATGGTTTACAGAGAATGGTCAGAAAGAGAGAAAATATCCAGTGAGCGGCAGTTGTGTGGACGAAAACGCCTTGCTGATGTGAGGGGTCAGAGGAGAATGGGCAGACTGGTTTGAGATGATAGAAAGGAAACTCAAATAACCAACCAAAATCTCTGAGGAATGTTTCCTACTGCTTGTTGAAAGTATGCCATGAAGAATTAAGGCAGTTCTGAAGGCAAAAGGGGGTCCAACCTTTTACCAGCAAGGTGTACCTAATAAAGTGGTTGGTGAGTATTATAGACACTGCTGCTGTCAGAAGAAAACCTTGTATCTCCATCTTTATCATTTTCATTAAGCAGCTAAACATCCCATTCAAACCCCAAAAGACTATTAAAACACCTTTTTTGAGTCAATCAATTTGAAACTGGCTAGTGTTTAATTTTATTTAAATTAATAATCATTGTTTTCTAATTATGCAATCTCAAAAATAACCTCATTGGACATATATTCACTGATTTGAGAGCTATATTACTACGAATTGCTACCATAAGCCAGAAAACACCTTTACACCTCTGTAACCCGTCATTTACATATAAATGTGGATGCAAATGGATGTAAAATAACTAAACAGCATTTCTGACCATAAACTCTGGCTCCCTTCACAGTCAAAATAAAACGTCACCCTATATCCAGGCTTCTGCATATTTGCCGTAATACAAGTCTTGGGTAAAGAAGGTGAATTATATACAGAACAGCACGACAGGCAACATGACATTGCACAAGTAGCTGTTAATTTCCAATCTGTTTAAAAACTCGTCTTCCTTTCAGGGCAGCCATTTAACATCTGCTGCAAGCCATTTTCATCTGCATCATGCTGGTGTTTTATTGATGATGTTTTGAGAGTAATTACATATGAATGGCCTTTTACAGGTAAGCTTTTGAAAAAAATCATGCTTAAAATGATTTTCATCATTCATTCAACTTAAACCACTTAATCCAGCTACGGTCGCAACAACAACAACAGGGAAAGCAGAGAATCCCAGATGATTCGGTCCCATACAACTTCCTCCAGCTCATTCTGAGGGATCCTGAGCTGTTCCCAATTTGCAGATATAATCCCTCCAGTGGGTCCTAGAACAACCCTGGTGTCTCGCTCCAGTAGGCCATGGCTGGTAAACCTCCAATAAGAGGCGGACACATTTTGTTTCCTCCTCATTCCAGTAACAGAGACATTTAGCAGATGTCTTCACAAACAAGCTAGCATAGTTGAGGTGTTAGCATCGATACTTGCGCAATGTCGGCACACTGTCTCCCTTCAGTCTGCCGCTCTTTGCCCATCAATACTGTCTTCAACACTCCCAGCGAAATGCGGATTCCAGGACTCTACAACAGAGTAGCTTTCGGAACAGGAGACGAATGACAGTTCAATCCACCTGTTCTCTCCGCTCGCCATTTCACACAGCTCAGCTAATCAACCACCCAAGGTAGACATTCGAATTTGCCCTCAGCTGCCCTCAGACTGCTACTGCTGCCACATTTAAGAAGGAAGGGAAAATCCAAAGTTGAATTACTGAACTAGAAAACGTCTGCGTGAAACAGAACTACAGAAAACATTCCCAATATTACATATTTAACAACATGAAATCTAACTGTATTTGACTCACAGCATAAATCATTGCATCGGACAGATTTCACCAATATTTTAAATCTGTACTTCAGAAGACCTGAATATTTAGGAAACGCTAGGCGACTGCACAAAATATCTGCATTTTATGTTTGTATTTCATATTTCTCTGTAATGCGAATGCAGGTAGATTCAGTTCCGGTTTCTGTATCTTATAAAATGTTTACATTTTAGCAACAGATCACAGTTGTTATTCCACGTATGGTTGTAATAAATGTTCTTTAGAAGTCAGATATTGTTATTAACATGCTCAAAATAAGTATTACATACAAGCAAGTACTTCCACTTGGTATCTGTCTGTTATCAATAACTACAATTTCATCTGAAAGGACTTTTGTTGAAAAACACTAACCTTCAAAAAGTTTATCAATGCAGGCTACAGAAGTGAAAATTGAAGGTAATATTTTAAAGATGATCAAACTTCTTCCTCCTGTTTTACTTCAGCAGAAAAAAAAAAGTTTGACACCCAAAATGTCCCCAAAACCTCACTGGAATTTTTTTTTCTTGTTGGTCCAAAAAAAAAAAAAAAAAAAAAAAAAAAAAAAATTGCATGCATCAATTTAGTGTCACATGATCGATTTTGCCCTCACATGCCTCTTTCATGAAACACAAACAGCGTGGTGGAGAGACTGTTAGAGAGGAGTGGAGAGAGTTTTTAAAAGGACTGCTGCCACTTTTCAGCACTAAGAAAGAGAAATGAATACAAAAGACAACAGATTTCTAAATATAAAGAGCTGAAGCAGCTCTGTAAGGCAAAGAAACAGCTCCATAAATAAATAAATAAATAAGCAAGCAAGCAAGCAAACAAACAGTCCTCATCAGTAGGTTATATGGACATTCAAAAAGCCAAATGTTTACAATCTGCAATATACATAAAATTAGAGAAGTATTTTTTATTTTGGTGGAGACCACTTTTTTAACTGATAAGCCAGAAGCTACGGAGCAGAGCTTTTCTCCCCAGGAAACGAGATTACAGAAAGCATTATCACAAAAAGGCATGTAAAAACAAGCTACAGAAAACACAAAAAAAAAAAAAAAAAAAAAAAAAAAAAAAAGATAAATGCTATAATAATGATAATAATAATAATAATAATAATAATAATAATAATAAAGATAAAGATAGATAGTCCCAGGTAGAAAAACTGATATATATTGCGTATGTGTGTTCCTGAGTGTGTAAGGGGGGGGGGGGGCGCCCACTTTTCCGAATGTTATCCTGCACAGAAACGTGTCAACAAACCAGGACGCAAATGATGCATTATATTCGTTGTGTGTGTCAGCGTGTTTACGAATGGAGTTCTAAGAGCTGTTCTGGTTCCACCCACAAGCTTCTCCCAGAGCTTCTGATTAGAGATGAAATCAGAACTAAAACATCTGGGTCACCCTCAGCAGTGGTGCACTCACTAGGGCTGCGATGAACAGCCAATGTCCTTGATATTACTGAAGAAAGGAAAAAAAAAAAAAAAAAGTGAGAACTCTCATAATCAATACAAGAAGACAATGTCCTTTTGGCCAAATGACTATTTTAAGGGAACTGTATGAATCTTTCACGCCATAAAAAAAAAAAAAAAAAGACAGGACAAGCAGATTGTGTCACAGACTTTGGTCTCTCTGGAAGCTTCATAGTCTTTTCCCTACAACAAGCTCCACTTATCA
The DNA here is from genome assembly GCF_015220715.1 of Pygocentrus nattereri. Taxonomy (NCBI): domain Eukaryota; kingdom Metazoa; phylum Chordata; class Actinopteri; order Characiformes; family Serrasalmidae; genus Pygocentrus; species Pygocentrus nattereri. The sequence continues at coordinate 26,327,730 of NC_051214.1, forward strand.
CATTTTGTAGTTATACAATTACAGACTGGAGCGCAACCATTTCTCTGCATTCTTCATTAGCACCCTTTCCTCTTCTTCAATGACTGGACCCCCACAGAGCAGGTATGCAGTTATTATTTGGGTGGTGGATCATTCTCAGCACTGCAGTGACACTGACATGGTGGTGGTGTGTTAGTGTTTGTTGCGCTTGTCTGAGTGGATCAGATACAGCAGTGCTGCTGGACTTTTTAAACACTGCATGTGTGCGTGCATGTGTGTGTGTGTGTGTGTGTGTGTGTGTGTGTGTGTGTGTGTGTGTGTGAGTGTGTGAGAGACCCCCCCCCCCTTTATTAATGCTCACTTAAATTTCATTTATTAGTGGAATTTGGAAAATACGGTGATGCTGAATTTGCTCAACATGGCCCACCACGACCAAAAACTAAGACTGTTTGTTTTCACAGAGACTAGACAACCATACCATACTAAACTATAAACCTATGTCAAATGCCAATCATGGTTTGCAAACAAAACTATCTACACGACTTCACTAAACAACAGATTAGCATTTCAAATATTTAAAAAAATCCAACCCAAACTAAAACAGCTGCTTGTCAGATGCAGCACACGTGACAGTGTACTGTTTCAGTTTGAGTTTTACAAAGAGATACTGTAGACTGATCACACTTTATACAAAGCAGAAAAAGAGACAATTTGTTAAAAACATCTGGATGATCTAAGCAGGCCTATCAAAATATTACAGAAATAATTAGGACAACCCCACGTACGTGTAGCCTGACTACAATCACTTTCCACGATTGTTATTTCTACAGCAAGCAGAATGTGAAATGGGTGGGATGAGTTAAGCAAATTAATGTAAATGAAGGCAAGAGGGAAACGCATTAATTTAGACATGAGTTCCAACTTCTAACTCTGTGCTGGAGCATGTTTATAAGGCTGTGAGAGTGATTAGGGTTTTCTTGTTTACTATTCCACTCATGTAGCTTTGCATCACTCTGCACATGATTCTGTGTGATGATGTTTGCCTGGTGTGTGCTCAGCAATGTAGTGCATCATTTCAACAGTGCAACTAGTACTAGCTACTAATCGATCATAGCAGAGCAGAAAGATGGCTAAACAGGCAGTTGGGCCAATTTTAGCCTGCACCTAGCAGTTGTTTACAATTAACTAGGGCTGACCGATTTTAGCAAAATATCAAATTGTTATTTTTCTACCCAATATTGTGATTAAAATTGCAATTGTTTATAATTGAGGAATGGGGCTTTTTTGGTTAAGAAGACCAGTGTACAGTGTTCCCTCGTTTATCGCGGGTGTTACGTTCCAGGACCACCCGCGATAAACGAAAATCTGCGAAGTAGGGACGCTATATTTAAGTATTTATACACTATTTTAAGGCTTTATAAACCCTCCCCCACACTTTTACGCTACATAAATCTTTCCCATTCCCTTAATAACCATTCCCACACTGTTCTGTGCATGTATTGTAACTACACTTACTGTAATGTTTTGAATTCCTAAACCTACGTAGGTACAATATTTTATGATTTAAAACATTCCTTTATTGTTAGAATTAATATTTTTAACATATTTTTATACATTTTGGGATTTTTAATGTAAAAATTCATCAAATATATAGATTTTCCACAGATCGAGTTCCGCAGAAAACGCGCGAAGTAGCGAAAATCCGCGATATATTTTTTCCATTAATATTTTTTGAAAACCCGCGATGCACTGAGTCCGCGAAAGGTGAACCGCGAAGTGGCGAGGGAACACCGTATATTTATCCTGCCTTGAGACCTGCAACGTTAACACAGAGCACCAGCCCGCCAGTTATGTGTGGTTGTGATGTCACAGCAGTTCCCAAGCTTCACATTATTAGGTAAAATCTCCCTCCTCAAAAACTTGCACTGTACCAGTGTTGTTGACAACAGATTGCAAGACTAAAATAAAAATTGCAGCCATTGCAATTTAAAAATTGCAATCTTTCAAACTGATATAAAACAGATTAATCTTTCAGCCCTACAGTTAACAAGAAAAGGCTCCTAGCAAGAAAATGTAGTTCTTAATGACAATTCTTTATATGAGTATATATTATTTATATATTCTTTATTTAATCTCCAGCTAATATTTTAAAATCAGGACAGCTCTAGTATAAATACAAATTACACAAAACACTTAATATGTGCAGAAAAGTTGTAGTAACATCCCTATTATTTCTACAAATTCTTGAGTTTATGCCTGAAATTGAATTTTATACCTCCGGTCCATGGTTCTCTCCACATCACAGAAAATCATAGGGCTGTGGACACACAAGCTGCTGATAAACACTTTCCTTTGAGCTCTTTCACACAAATGTACACACCACTAATCAGACATATGGAAATTAAGAATGAATGACAACCACAAACCATTAAGTGCTGACTGGCCAAAACCTTCATCAATCAGACACAATCAAATCAGAGCGCTAAAAGGAAAATAAACACATGCTATTTTGAACCACCGCCATCTCACATCAGCGAAAGAAGGAAAGAACTCCAGCGCACTCTGTAGAACAACTGTCGATGGCTGCTTACAAGATTAAAAGTTTCAGGTGTTTTCACACCTGGACCAAACCACAGTTTGTTTTTGTTACATTGTATTTGCCCTGATTAGTTTCACATTGCAATTTAGTATGGGCACTTCAGAACTTTGCATGACAACTGTCATCACCACCGACGTGGGCTGCGTCTCCCTACACTTTGACTGGTTTGTATAAGAGTGAGCGTCTGACGTCGGCATGTTGTCAATTCAGCAGGTAGCCTTTTCAGTTGAATGGAGAAAAATGAATATCCTATCTCTTGTATCCTCTCAGAGAATAAAGTACAAGTTTCAGCTTTTTAAAGCATTTTTTTTTCAACTTGTCTATTTAAATTGGACCAAATCACAATATTTTGTCTCCTCCCCTCCTCGTGTGCTACCGTGCCTCATTTTTTTCCCCCGGTTCTCTTTCTTCTTCTATTGTTCGATGGCTGACGATAACCTGCCTCAAGTGGTCCAAAATTCTAAACCATCCAAAAACAAACTCAACCATGCTTCAGTTTGATCCGGACTGAGGGTACCTCTTTCGCTTCGACCAAATTTCCAACCTTTGTTCCAGACCATGGTCTAAGGCACCTTTCACTCCTGCTAATTCAGTTTGGACCAAACTGACAAGTCTGCAGGTCCAGACCAAACAAAGCACGTGTGAAAGCAGCCTTAGTCTCCTGACAACGACAATTCACAGTATTTCTCCCCCTCCCCCAAATTAGGCTTACTACCAGTTATTAGTAGGTCTTCAGCAGTACGAACACTCAATCACAATTTTAGGAAGCTAAACCTAATAATAGTGGATATAAACTGACTAACATACAGATCCAATAGTTTTCATAAAAACTAAAAAAAATAATTAAAAAAAAAAAAAAAAAAAAAAAAAAGTTCTTTCCTGGTTATTTCTTCACTAGTTCTCAAATGGTAACATACATATTTTGGCAGGCAGAGTTTCCCAGCATTCTTAGCAGTTTAGCTGGTTTCTGTTAATTAGCTGTTAATCTTTTAACATAATTATTTTTGTGTTATTATATATTAATCTCATGCTATATGTTAGGTTTGGGTGTATTTTGCATGTTATGTTATGCATGATTGTGTGTACATGTTTAGCCTGTATTGTTGTTGTAAACAGTAGCTCGTAAGACCCAATACGGAGTACAATGACAACATTTTTGCAAACTTAAGTTTTTTTAATGAATTTGCATCGTATCTTCATCAAAGTGACTACACCTGAACTACAATCAATTTTACAAATCACACAGCAAATTCACAAAAGCAGGCAACTTCAGAAACAAGCCAAAGCCGGTCACAACAAACAGAAGTGACCCACTTGTAAAACAATGTAAATATTTCTGGAAAACATGCAGAGGAGATGGAAGATCTGTGATGGAAAAATCACTGACAAAAGTCCACAGAGACTCACATTCCAGCTACTTAATGGTTGACTTGGCTGGCTAGTTATCAATGACATGTCATAACTGCACTACAGTGTTCAGTCATAGCTGGTATTGCTTATTTTTATGGTTTTACAGTTACGCTATTCAGCTAATTCACAGTACGATACCCTGATTAGTTATCTACCCAAATAAAAATGTAAATGTCTATACTGCACAGAATTTATCTTCTTGAACAGCTCCTTTCTCTTGGAGTGTACATTTACAGCATTTAGCAGACGCTCTCATACAGAGTGACTTAAAAGAAGTGCTTTGTCTATCTAGAGAAAGTATCTTTGCTAGTTACCAATAGGTTAGAGAGAAAGACAGTCCTGAGCTTGGATAACAGGAAACAGAAAAGTCACTGTTGATACCCAGAGAAAAGGGAACAGAGTTAGACCCAGCACAGTGCAATACAACACATTTCAATAAGTGTAATACACCATAATCAATACTTAATTCAGTGTTCATTTAAGTGCCGTATAAAGAGATGTGTCTTCAGTCTACGTTTGAAGACAGCGAGAGACTCAGCTGTACGGACAGCCAGCAGGAGTTCGTTCAACCACCTGGGTGCCAGTACAGAAAAAAGACTAAATGTTTGTCTTCCACGCATCTGGATGGCGGGTCAAGCTGAGCTGTACTTGATACAGTTCGAGGTGTGACCACTGCCATTTCCACTGTGTCGTGACTGCAGCGATTCTGAAGCTGAGCTTTCTGTATTTGCATCACGTTTGTAAAACACTGCGCTGATGTTATCTGGATGAAAGCACATTCAGAGTCCGCAGAGCATCTACAAACTTGCAGCATGTTTTATTATTTTGGAGGTCTTTTGTAAAATGCGGCACATATCTAGTCAATTTTTTTCATTTTGTAGGCCACAGTAGTTATGAAGCAGCTAGTTAATGTTAGGATAGCTAACACTTTCTACACAAACTAGCATAAGAGTAAGAACTCAATTTCCAACACATGTAAACTCAGTTATAATCTCAGCAGATTATCAGCAAATCTATCCAGTCCTACCAGCAAAGGCCCAAGTTTGAATAACAGCTAGAGCACTTGCCCATTCAGTTATAAGTCAACAGGTTCTCTGTTCTTTTACTACAGAGAAACAGCCCAAAATCATTGCTTGTGTTAATTGACTGTGATACAGATGCTGTAGCTGGAGATTAGGTTGAAAATGCTGGAGTATTCTGCTAATTAGCTGAGATCCTGCCCAAATCGGATGTCTCACACAAGCAAGCTAAAAATGTATAACGCAGAACAGTAATCCTTCCTTCTACAACAGAACAACTGCAAAACAATAAACAGGCTAAGGCTAACCCTATATTTTCCTCAAGTCCTTTTAATATTACATCAGCTGTTCAGTCATAAAATGTGCCTCAGCCGAGTGCTGAATCTGGAGCCTGACAGAGTGCAGTAAGCAGATGGAGGCAGGCGGGTTTGGGTGGAGTGGGCGGATGCTGAGAGCTGCAGGCCTGCAGAAGGACTCGTCATAGTGACCCACACACCCACAGAGGAGTCACGAGTCCCTCCGGGCCCAGGGCTGATGGCCTCGCGCCAGTTTGGCTCCAGCATCCCTCTGAGGCTGCCATGCATTTGCCTGGCAATAAGACTGGCCACTGACTCCAATTTCATTCCCATATGGAAGCAGGAAATTTGGAATTATGGAAAAAAATGTCAGCTCTGAGAATAATAATTCTTATAACCAAATGTGCTGGTCTTTATACAGATCCCTGTGTGAACACTACAAAGAACAGTGAAGAGAAGCAACAACTGTGCAAGAAGGGGAAGCAGATTGGTCCTAAAGCAAAAACAGCCCGTCTGCATTGCTATCAGGCCTTACATGTTTATGATATACAAATAACTGCGATTGAATTCTGTTTGTACATTTTACGTAACTAATAATAAGTGAAGTTGTCCTTTATTAATCCCACAACGGGGAAATTCCCCTCTGCGTTTAACTCATCTGTGCAGTAGTGAATGCACACGCACACGCACACGCACACGCACTAGTGGGCAGTGAGCACACTTGCCCAGGGCGGTAGGCAGACCTATCCACAGCGCCCAGGGAGCGGTCACAAACCAGAACCGCTGGTTCCTGAAAACTCCAGCCCACGACTGCCCCTTATAATATAAAATAATCTAATCTAATCTAAAGCACCTAATTTGGCTTATATCGCTTATACTGGGACCCTTCTGACAAATGTTCGCAAAGTAAAGTGATTTTCCAGGTGAGGAACTCAATCAGATTGAAGGAGCAGATGATCTTGGAGTGTGGAAGAAAAACTCAAATTTTATGCATTTCGATTAACCCGAAAAGTAATTAAAACCGACATTCAGAGGCTCCAACCGACGTAATATTGCCCACGTCAGTTATTTTCATTTTTTTTTATTAATTCTGTTAATCCTTTCCCTGCTCTGTGTTCATGTACTGTCACCTTAAAGACTTACTTCCATGTGTGTCATCACATTAACTGTTCTTTGACGCAGCTTCTTCGCTCTCCTATGGCCGCATTCAGCCATTTCTTTCAATCAGCAATCTCTTTGAACACAGAGGGTTTTGGATGAGTCTCTTCTAATTTTTGTACAGAAATAACACTCCCAGGTCTCAGCAGGGTGAAATTATGGCGAATGGCAAGTTGGATTGACATAAAAGTGAATTCCAATCTGCCTGTTGAGACGATTTACACTAAGATACACAGAGCATATTTACGATACAAACCTTTTCAGTGAACTACGCCGGCAAAAAACAAGCAATAATAAATAAATAAACAAACAAACAAACAAACAAACAAACAAACAAACAAACTCATCGTCATCAAGGTAAAGCATTCAATTAATCGTTATACTGATTTGAGGTCATATCACCCAGCACTATCAGAGGCCCTCTGATATTTTCAAGCATGCCTGATTTTTATGACTGAATTTGTTAACGTCTTGTAGTGATGTTAACTGAACAAACAATTCAGGAAACAGCCAATGAGAGAGCAAGGAGAGGGAAAAAAGGTGAAAGATCAGAGACAGAGGAGCAGCTTGTCAACTTCAGGTAAATAATCACCATTCACAATTAAGTCAGAAGCAAGTTCATAGTAAAATATTCCTCCAGCTTGTGATGTGATTATTTAGCTAGGTTACAATAACTAACAGGAGAGTAATACACATATTCAGGTTCAATTCAGAGGTCAAAACTCAATTTAATTTTTGATGTGTTGTGAAAAAAAAATGTCAATACTACAGAACAATTATGTACTACACAGATTAGTTTAGAAGCATTGAAAATTATGAAATTTGAGCTCAGCCTTAGACGTTTCAGAAATTTTATTTGTAATGAATATTAGAGTTCTTGGTGGCCCTTATTTTGAGTGGTCCTTTTTAAATGGGGGGGGGGGGGGGTCCATCAATTTTCTGTAACACGTTAACACCGTATCAGTGATGTAGCAGCAGTGAATACATTCAGTAGATTAAGTAACTTAATTAACTGCGTAAATAAATTTAGTTAGTCGTCTAAACTCAGTTTTTCATTTTATTTGGAGTGTCCAAGTTCTTATCTGTAGATGTTTAACCTGTAAGGTCAGTGACAAACACAACTTATAATATAGACCATCTCAACATCCTCAACCACCTGTTATAGACATGCTGACATGATTCTGTAACTGGAGCTTAAGTGCTTTAGGTTTTGGTTAAGGTTAGAATCAGGCCCAGGGTGAGGGTTAGGTTTTGGGTAAGGTTAGGATCAGGCCCAGGGTGAGGGTTAGGTTTTGGGTAAGGCTGGGTAAAGTTGGTTTTTCATAATGGAAGTAACATTTATTCTATTTCCCGTAACATGACGGTACAAGTTAATATAAGCAATGTTTAAAAAAAGGTTTTCCCTACAAAGAGGGATACTTTGGCATGGTCTAGCTTTAAGGAGGGGGTGGGGAACGCAGAATCTCACTAGACAACGCATGTTTGCAGTCACAACTGGCCATACATTTCATGAATATGAAATAAAACGCCAGAAACCATAGTAAACATGACCCTGTGTAAGCCTGTGTGTATTTGTTCAACAAACACACCAGTAAATACCTAAGAGGCAAATGACAGTAAATGAGCTTAAGCGTATAACGATAATTTGCACACCAAATGTGATTTTTCGTAAATGTGACATTTTACTTTAACCTATTTTATTTTTGCAAACTTTCATCACCAACAAAAACAAAGACCAATTACAGCGGTCTCTTCCATTGGCAAAGCCGGAAGCAGCTGTGTTCCAGCACCTGAAGTATTTTCACAAACGTCAAAAGGATCAGAATCTCCAAAAGCAGCTTAAAGTGGGTTACAAACGGGGTTAAATGTGGAAGAACTCAAAGTTCTAGCTTCTGAAGTGATGACACTCTTCAAGCCGTTTTTACATTTCCAGAACGGATGACAGCCCAGGGTCGCCACTTCTCCATTTGTCAGATCTGATTTGAACCTAAAGACATTTGTTTTGAGCTTCTCAAACTCAGCTGTGATCCCAGCTGTGAGTGAAAGCACTCAAAGTTTTGCTCCTGAAATGAGGGGAGAAACTCCCCGCTGTACTTTAACTTCTCCGAAGTGAAAAGCATCCTGTACAATGTTACAGGTTATCCGCTTCATGAGAAGCAAAGGACCTGTTTCGGTATGTACTCAGTGTATGCTGCATTCAACCAAGCCAATACCTCTCCTTAATGACAAACACAGGAAATATGATTTACGCCATGGAAACAAAAATAGAAGCAGTGATAATTATTTAATAATCATGTCTAGGCAACCTGAAACAAAACAGTGAAGTAGTTAGAGATTCCCACCCCTAGAATCCCAAAGCAGCTTCGGAGAAATATGTGCATCATGTAAGTCCCTCCCCTTTCCCCTCTTACTTTTTTCTGATAGGACGTGCCCAGTCTATTTTTGATGACTGACAGATGTTCCTATAAAAGAGAAGGTTCATTTCAGAAACCTCTGGCCACTGACAGCTGGATATCCTGATAGGAATATGGTGAAAAGAGCACAATGACAAAGACTTTGCATGAAGCAAAAAGGACAAAGAATCAAACTACACTCTGGGCGATGCATCATCTATTATACAACAATCAGTTCTGGCCACGCAGGCTGACTGGTTGAGAAGCACTCTAACCATGCTGTAATTAACAGCCATAAATAACAAAATTCGTTTATCACTAACACTGCATCACTCCACTGAGACACAGTGGCTAAGCAACGACTTTGACCGCTGTAGGAGACGCTCAAGCCATTTGAACGTTTTTAATTCTTACTTTACCACAAACAGAAAATTGATACTTAAGATCACATTTGACCGACACTCAATTCGGTTAGACTCTAAAGATGAGACTACACTAATTTCCCAAACTGGTCTGTGTGGAGCTGGAGAACGAACTGCCGGCTGTGCAGCAAGTGAGCGGAGCTCGTTACTCTGACGTAGCAAAAAGCTGCCTCTTAAGGAACTAAAATTTGGCGGAAGGAACTGTGAACATAAAACATTCACGGCCCACTTTATTAATTTCTTACTTTACTTATTTAATCGTTTTATAAAAGCAATAGAACACTTAATGCAGTGTGTTATCGCAAATAATATCATGGTTGTGATGATGTATGGCGATCAAATCACAGCAGTGATGTTATTTCGCCATAGTACACTCCCTCTCGTGTTCTATTACTTAATCCTAGTTTGCTGGTGTCGTACAACAATGTTGAGATTTAATTTTAGTAGTATTGACAGATAATCACTGTATCAATGATCACACTCTGCTCAATAACATCTTTGCTCTAAATAGTTTTTATTTTTGCTGTGAAATTCAGTTTCTAAAAGAACAGTTAGTGTAGATTACGCCACTTAGGTGCTTCAGGTTTTTTTTCTACTCACAATGCAGTTTCATTAACTTTGGTCATGCATACTTAAATATCATCTCACACAGTTATACTAGGAAAGCACTGTGAAAGTACTGCTCACCTGTAGACAGCACACTATTACCACCTCTTCAACAGAGAACAAGCAGCATTACCACATTAACAATTACAGAACCACCAATGACTTCATTCATCATTCATTATAAATTACCACATTAAAATGCTGTTAATAGTACTTAAATAGCCCATACAGCTTTGACATAAAGGCTAAAATAAGCTTCTAACACTGCACAGAGTGCATCTCCACTTCATAGAAAGAAAGTTAACTGTGTATATACTTGGTCAAAATACATACTATGAAAACACACGGATGGATAACGTGTCCCTTGTGTTTGCAAACTGGTATTATGACCATCCTGGCTGAGTCTTTTGAGCAGATGGCATAGAACACTTACCATCCAGTGGTTTGCCCCATTAATTTGTCTGGTAATCAAAATAGTGCCAAACTGGTTAATCAAGTAAAAGTCAAGCCAGATGTTTTTTTAATAATAATAATAATAATAATAATAATAATAATAATAATAATAAGGTAATTAATAGGGACGTGCAGGGGTACTCAAATATTTGGTTAACTGTTCAATTTGTTGGTATAATATAAAAATAACATGTTAGCACGTCATTCACTGAAGAGAAAAAAAAAAACCTGCAGAAAACGACGACCAGCATCCATCAGCATCCAGTGCTATACAGGCTCAGCTCTGTGAAGACCACATGCGGTACTTCATAAGCAAATCTGGGTCATGATGATATCGTTTACTGCAATATTTCTGCAGGGAAGCATCATTTGTCTGAATTTACACCATATAAATATAACAATTCTCTCTGAATGTCTCCTGGTGTCATGGTATTAGAATACACAAGTTAGCATTAATAAAGTTTTCTTCCTGAGCACTGCTACTGTGTCAAAAGAACGCATAACAACCTGACCTTATATTTTAACCCTGTTCTCTTCAACTGAAATTGCACCAAAGAGAACCTTACAAAGTGTTAAACATTAAACAGAGTGAAACCACATATCCAGAAGAAAACATACCAATTATAGATTTTATACAGTTCTTTCCAAACAAATTTGCCGCACAAAACATGACATACATTGGATTTCATCGTCAGGTACTGAATACCAAGAGTTAACCAGACAAATCAGATTACAAAAAATATATACAGTGTGAGTCACAAGTCACAGGACATCATTTTATTTTACTTTAATTTTTATGCTGTCTTTCTAATAAAGTCAATAAAGTGTCTGTCTGTCTGTTTAGTGTCTCATAAATACATTGCTAAAACATCACTAAAACAGAAAAGCTACATCACTGCATGTACACAGATAGACACGGTATACAAAGTATAGACAATATATCGCCCAGCAATTACTGTATTATTCAACTATTAACAAACTGTTCCAGGCTTTTTATGAACGCTGATATTCAATTGTAGTCTAGAGCAGCTACCACATTCACACTTAACTGGGTTAAGCAGAAACAGACAAGATGTTCACAACAAACAGTAATTATGACTAAACTACCTGATTCTGGTGTTTGCACTAATCGTTTCTCAGCAGTGTAATCCACAAATGAGAGCAAACAGAGACTGTAATGCCAGTTTTGGGGGCTCTAAATGGTCTTAGCACAAACTAAACTAACACTAACTTCCTGTGGTTCAGAAAAGGACCATAACACAGTACAGAGGTCACTGCACTTAACACTTCACAACTATATGAACACTAATAAGATGTCGCTGTGGCACTTGTATAGTTGTACTTGCCTGTAAGTTACATGCTAATTTTGAATTGGTGATAAACAATAAGTCAGTAATTGTAGTGGGACAAGGCTGGTATTAAAGTGAAGAAATAATAGTAACACTTAGAATTAACATAATTTAAATGTTAATTTTAAAGTAGTTACTAAAATTTTAAAAAGTTAGTGATTTGTAGTGATTGTCGGTAACAAGCTGGTAATAAAAGCTACTAACCTAAAAATAAATAAATAAATAAATAAATAAAAAGCTTGATTTTTTAATAGTTGTAAATAAACAATAGGTTGGTAATAAGTGGAATGGAAAAATAAAAATGGTATTGGTATGGATTTTATAAGAGCTACTACCCTCAAAAATGTATGTTTATCCTTCTTTATCAAACTTAACAATTAGAAGATTTTATTACAACCTTGTTGCTGTTTCAATTACTAAATTATTACTTAGTAACAACCAGAAAATTACAATTACATTTTTTGTACAATTACTCTTTTCTTTTTTCAAGCAGCACTTTTACATTACAGAACTGAAAGGGCGGGCAGGTGCAGGGGGTGGACCCTTTAAACCCATCCCTATTTTCTGTACATACTTTTAAACTATTTACAAAATAAGATTTAATGAAAAGGGTGAGATTTCAAAAATGAAATGAAAGAGAGAAAAGAATGTGAGCCTATAAGACCTCATAGCATTTGTTCCAATCTTTTCATCACATCACAACAAATCTGTTTCCATGTCTCAAAAGTAGATGTTTTAACCTTATTAATCCTGGCCGTGGCCAATTCTAACATAACTATGTCGTACACTTTGAATATGTGGGTGAAGCCACCTCTGTGCAATGATTTTTTAGGCTGATGTTGAACCAGCGAGCCACAACTTCGTCTGTTTCCCTGTTAAATTGACAATGACATTTTTTTTAAACATACAACCTGTTACCATAAGATTACCATAACACTACCCAATTATTCCCGACCTGTAAGCACTACTGGCACAGCTACTGTCTCAAAACGGCTTCTGAAGTACTCTGCAGCTTTATAAACAAATAAATTGGGCCAGTTAATCAGATTATCTTCGTTAGAGGAAAATAATAATGTGTTAGGTGGGATTCTCTGTGGAGCCACTGTGGTAAAGCAAGAACGTTTTCAAACGCAAATTATTGCTATGCTTTGTTCATCACCTACTAATGCATGTTTATTGTCCCCACACTTAAAAATGATGGTTCTTCAAGGATTCCATAGCTAAGAAAATGGTTCTAAACACAACCATGAACACCCAAAGAACCCTTTGCATGATAAATGTTTTTGCATCATCAAAAGATTTTTCAGATTGATGGAGAATGTTTCTATAAAGAGCCTTTGTGAAAAGGGTTCTATACAGCACCAAAAAGGGTTCTTCTATTATTATAATAATAATGACGTATAATAATAATGATGCTGGTGAAGATGAAGCTGATCCTCTGGGAGCGACTGGTGTTGGTTCATAGTTATGATTGTTTTCCTATTGATGAGCCACGTGAAGCAGCGTGTTCACAGAATTAACTTTAAAAAATCTAAATAACTGATGTGGGCAAGACTACGGTAGTTAGAGGTTCTGAATGTCTGTTTCAACTGCTTTTTGATTAATCGCTCAGCCCTAGCCTTTCATGATGCAAAGAACCTTTAAATGGTGCAAAGCGTTCTTTGCGCATTCATGGTTTTATATATAACCATTTTTTTAATATACAACCCTTGAAGTACCTTCATTTTACAGCTTGATGTTCATCATTTGTCTCTGGATTGGCTACATCAACAGAGGTTCAGCTCAGGCAGGGAGTAATCTGTGTTTGGGATTTCGATGCCAGGCTTATTTAGCTCATCCAAATATACAGCTAAACATTCAAAGCATATCCAAAGCGCAGGAAAGTTAAACAGGAACCAACACCTTCGCTGCCAAGAATCGCAATACAGTTACTTGAACTCAACTTTGGAAAATACAAGTAAACGGTTTATTTAAAAAAAAAAAAAAAAAAAAAAAAAAAGTTGGACAACTCAAAAAGTAAGTCACAAATCCAATCACTTATAAATACCGCATTTCATATCTATTACCATCAGTTTTCCACAAAAAGCTCTATTAACACAGATTATAGTTTAGTTTGTGCAACACAATGAAATGTAATGCACACAGAGCTCTTATCGAGAAGCTTTTCATCCATATGATAGATTCCCAGAGCATTTCATTTCACTCTAACCATGCATTTAGCATCCCAGCCTGACTAATAATCACTTTCGTTTCACTGCGTAACCCTCCTCCAATCTGACGGCAGATTACTGGCTGTTAAAGAAGGCCTGTAAAAAGGGGCCCCTGGTGAGAAACTCTTCAGGCACATGTCTGTAAATGGCCTAAATTAGCCAAAACTGCTTGCTCAAGTATCATCATGATGGGAGCTTTGAGGAGTCGCTTTAAACCATCAGCTCCTGGGGAGCTTCTGGTTTGTTAAGACAACTGTTTTTCAGTTTCACAGTCCAGCTCTCTTAACCACAGCATCACAGAGGTGATCATCCATGACGTGTTTCCTAGAAGCCTGAACTCATTCAAAGAATCCAAAACATTAACAATACAGGCTACGTCCTCCTGAGAGCCTCTCCACATCAGTGATCCCTTCGAATACAGGGTTATACAGTAAGCTTTTTGCCAAGGAAAATTGGAGCCTTTGAAAACATACAGTAGAATCTGTGAGCACAAGCCTAAAATGATTTTTTTTTAATCCTCTCTTAACTTTATTCCTCCCCATCAGCCAAAAAGGACATTTAATTCAGCAGTCAGATTTTTCCCACACTGTCAATGCCATTATAGATCACCTGAACATGATTTGGAAATAGCCATTTGAAAATGTTGTCGTTTAGCATGTATTTCATCCCTGTGTTTCGTACAAAGTACGTCTCTGTCCCAGCAAGTAACTAAACAGCCACTTCTTACAGTAACATCTTGAAATTTTTAAAAACAATGTATTTTTGTCTGTGTTAAGCAGAAAGCAATTTAAATTAAATGATAGATAATCTCATTGTCAATAAAAAAAAAACTGCTAGAGCTAAAAAAAACAAAAACGTGACATGATGAGGCAACAAGCTAACTCTCGCCAAGCCCAGTAAATACAGTAGCACTCGAGGCCAGAGAGAATATCCCTATTCGCGCATGACGACTCCACACAGAGAAGCAGGCCAATCATAACAAGCTATCTCAGGTTTGTAAGAAGTTCCTCAAGCACAGCGTAGCAGAACTCAAAGCATGAGTTTGTTAACTTTATTAATGCAAAGATAAATATATGATCTGATACTGTGAGACCACTTGACCATTCTCCCACAACGGACGAACACACACACAGGCTCAATCCTATGACAGCCCTCGCCCCTAACACTTAGCCCTCAGCCCTTTGTTTTGCACAGTCACATCTACGGTTATGGTGTCCCAATTTTTGCTGAGTGGTAGAGGCAAAGTGTTAGGGCTACATGGCCCTCCAAACTGAGGTTTTTCAGGAGACTCATTCCGGAGTGTTATGAGAAAAGGAAAGAAAAACCAGCAAGATGGAGCACGAGCCCAAATGTGAGAATTTTAGCTGTTAAATAATTACAACAACCTTTCTATTGTCTTAGTTTAATGTTGCCTCAATGTATTGTAGTCGTTTTTTTTCTCCATAACAAGCACAAATCGCTAATAGCATGCTAATATCTCAGTAGCTAGCTAGTTAACGTTTCCATTCCACCTTAAATAGTCCAGCAGTTCTGAAGCCTGAAGCGCCAGAATGTAACTGCTGTACCATTTAAGGTGGAACGGGAAAATCTGAGCAAGAAGCTTGAGAATAGCTGACTTCAGCTTCAAATCACCAAAGAATTAGTTGTGGGCGATAATAAATGTCTTAAACCCCCTCTTTTAAAGCATATGATGCCCTAAATGTAACTAAAGCTGAGCCATGAGGAGCTGAACTTTTCCCCTCCTGTGCTATTACTGAAGACGGGCCGGGTCGCCTACAGAGCACTGCTAGTAATCTGTTGAATGAAGCAAGGGTTTTTTTTATTTTTTTATTTTATGGTTGACCCATTTCGTAGGGCAAGATATCAACCACTACACCTTGTTACTCAGTTCCAAGGGGTCAGGGTGACACTCGAAAACAAGGAGGTAGCGGTAAAAAGAAGAAATGTGATTGGGCCACAGTCACTCTGTAACAAGACATGACGATTCCACCCAACACAATCACTCGGGAAAGAACATTACACTAAATTTGATGAGTACTGCCCTCATAACATCTAAAAGAAGAAAGAAAGAAAAAAAAAAAAAAAAAGACATTTCATATCAAAAATGCATTTTTGGCAATCAAACTAGCTTTTCACTGGAACTTGGTTTGTAATCTAATCACTAGTCATGCTATACTCCCTACACTTAATTAATAAAGCGTTGTGGAATTTTATGACTCAATGGCCATTTTATTTCTTAATAAAAACTCTTGGAGTCTCTGTGGCACCAGTCAACTAACAGAGACACAGAGGAAAACGTGGTTCCACTCATTCTTTATAATAGCTCATGGCCTTCATTCTGCCTCAATGACATGAGTCACACCAACTGAGCTTCTGTACACGACCACTGTTTGTGAGTCTTCGTGCGTCTGCCTGCCACATAATGCCCTCCCACCCCTGTGAATGCACATTAATATTTCCGCTCTATGCAGTTTTTAGCTTCAGGGTGTTGAAAGCAGGCAAGGCAGAAGCTACACTTTAGCAGACAAAGACAATCAAGACAGGTGCATACAGCTGTACATCGCAACACAACTAGTTGCGATGTAAGAAACAGAAGTATCAACAGAACTGCCATTAGAAACTGTCCATCAAGTACCCACACTGGGGTCTCGCTCACACCACAAACCCCCACAGTTCATTCACATACAACGCACAAACACACACACCATCACACAGTAATGAGACATGAGACTTCCGCACAGCGCAATCACTTTAACCTTGCTGTACTCAATACATCCTTTTGTTGAGTAGGACGAGACACTATCAGCAGTCATGCATTATGGCTGCAAACAGCAAGCCAGGCAGACTCAAGGGCACTGACAGTAAATGGATGGCAGAAAACACATAGCTCTAATAGTGCAGTAGCTGCATAGCGACGCACGATGATACTGGAATCATAACTGTATCAATAAATAAATGCTTAAACAAAATAATCAAAACTGGACTGACTGATGCTTAGATTTCACCTCTATAATCGATCTGATGACAATAACTGTACCTCAAAAGAGCACAACACTTCATCTCCTGGCGCTGTGTTCTCTTTAAAGCGATCTCAGGCTTTAGAATAGCTCTGTATGAATAATAATAATAATAATAATAACTTACAGAGGTTTATTTATCATCTTTGGCAGAGGGGTACATGAAAAGCATCAAATACTGGCATAGGACCACAATTCCCAGCACATCTATTGCATCCCTAGTAATGTACGGAGAAACGCTGATATCCATAGGAATGACTTGGCATTTAACCAACAATAACAAACAACCTGAACAACATTTCATCTGAAATCATAGGTATTAAGAGGGAGTTTTCTGCCCTTTTTCTGCATTACAGCTTCAATTCCTCTGAGAAGTCTTTATACTAGAGGTTGTAACATTGCTGTGAGGCTCTGACTGTATTCAGCCACAAGAGCATGGTCGATGCTTGGCACTAGGCATGGTGACATTAGACTCATGTGCCGATGCTTCAAAGTGTCGCCATAATTGAACACCCAAGTCTGCATCAGGTGCATCTAAATGTAGCTGAATTCACTGATGTGCCTGGCTATGTTACTGTACGTTAAATCATAGAAAGAACAGTCAGTCATTTAAGAGCCGGTCACCCTTAAAGAGTCACATTAAAGAGTCAGTCACCCTTTACCTACTGATAGCGTCGACTGTGCATTCTGAAATATCTTTTATAACCACAATGCCAAACAACAACACACATGAAAAGGAATGCTTGCATTCTGGAAGTACAGCATTCACTGTACAGCAATAACCGGCTTCTTTATCTCACACTGAACGTGATCATCTGACAAGAGGTAACATTCAGGCATTGTCTTATTTTTTAATTTTTTATTTTTTTTAGCAACAAGTTCACGAAGGGCATCAAGCTGCACGTGGGAGAGCCGGTAGTTTATTGATGCGGGTGCTGTTCCGCTCTATAAAACCTAACCTCAGCTCTACATTGTATATTACAGCTACTGATCTTGAACCATGAACTGAGGGTCATAACTGTCCTTCATCACCTCTGCAAATAAATGTCAATGAGGGGTCATTCACTGTGTGTCCAAAAGTCTGTAGGCACCTGCTCAAGCGTCTCCAATTAACAGTCTCTACTCCTCCGAGGGCAATTACATTAGATGTTGGAACACTGCTGTGAGGAATTTGATCGCATTCATCCACAAAAGCATTAGTGAGTTAAGATACTAATGTTGAATTAGTGCTGGATCACCCCAACTCATCTCAAAGGTACCGGATGGAGCCCCATCACTCCAGAGAACACAGGTCCACTACTCCACCACTCATTGGGCAGGGTGACGACCATAGGCTCACATGCAGGGCAGAGCTTTTCTATGGATCAATGGACTTTATACGAGACGGGGGCACTGAATTTATTCATTAGTATTATCTACAAACTTTTAGCGGTACAGTGCACATGGACCCAGGATTTACACAGGGTGCTGAAGCGCAAATCGCAGTGATCTGAAACTAAAACATGCCTGAATGACAGCGCAGGACAGGGTTTCTTAATTAGCCCTGGTCACTAACTTGCCAGACACAGCGTGGTCTATGGGCGACCCCATGAGATCTGAGAGCATGAAGCTTCAGGCGACCCAAAGCTGAGCTTCCATCTGAGGAAAACAGCTAGGCTAGGACTAAATTTGATGGTGAACTACCTGCTCCCGACCGCTAAACACACTGCCCTGAGAAGCCGGTGGGAATAAGCATTTATTTCCACTATGACTCGTTTCGGAGCCAACAGCGCCGTACAGCTCGGCAACACACGCATCCTCCTCCTCCGGCACCACCGTCCACGAGCTAATCTGTGAACCAGGCCAGCCCACTAACGCGGTTAGCTGGGGATAATGATGTCGCTAGCCGTGCCCACCTAACAGGTTGCTCTAAGCGAAACAACGGTTAAACGGTCGGGCTACAGTTGGGTCTGGATCTGGACCCCTCCTCCTCCTCCCCTCTACAAATCGATCAAGCAAAACCGAAATAAGCGCCGCAGGTTTGGGCAGGATCTCGGTGACCTACACGCACGGTGGTGAAATGAAACGCTTAACGTTAAATGTGACCTATAAGCGCTGAGCAGAGCCAAGGCGTTAAATGGTTGAACTGGTCTATTAACGGTACACAGGTCGCTGCGAGCTTCCCACAGTCTCAAGAGCAAAGTTTCAAACACGAACCAGCCGATGACGGATAAATAATCTCGCCGTGAGTCGGCTAGCTCGCTAACCTAGCCGCGGACGCTTAGCGGAGCGGCACTGTGGGCACTAATCCTCCCCGCTGTAGTCTCACTAGGCGAGAACGAAATGTGGGTCAGCAGGCCTTCGGCTTCTTCCCCAGCGAGCACAAGAAAAACACACACACACACGTAACGTTACACACTCACTCACACACACAGAGCCGTGTTTCTTTCTGCCTGCCCGTCTGCACTAAAGCGTCCGCCGCGGTTCGGAGGTACTGACAGCGCAGTCTTTAAATGAAGAAGCAGCACCATCGTGCAGAAACGACCAGCCCTTACCTCGTTTTCTCGCCGTTGCGGGGGATTTCTCTCTCCTTGTTTTGGTTTAGATGGCCGCGTTGGATTGACTGGAGTTAGAAAAACAGCAGGGCCTACCTCGGGCTCCCCCCGCGCATGCGCACTGAGCATCGAGCGGCAGCCTACACAAGCTGAGCGCCGCTGCACAGGCGGGAGATGTGTCGAGCTGCCGGGCGCAGCAGCGAGAGGAGGACGGTTAAATAGCCCAAATATGTCGTGTCAGTAACAGCACAAGGGCTTATGTTACCTGATAACTAAGCACAAAGAGAAACACGAGCTGTTTATATATACGTACGCCGACGAGACTTATCGGTGTAGCTAAGTTAGGTTATCTGTTAAAAGACTAAAACCGCTCCACTGCTGTTATTAAACGGCCACAATGCGGCCCGTTTGGTAAACAGTCTCAGTGAACGCTCACTCATGCCGCCTTTCGCCTTTCTCCTCCTGTTTTTCAGCTCGTTTGGTGTTATACAAACGTTCCCAATCTTTGGCCCTCATCTGTCGCTCGGTGCTTTTGGCCGCACGCCAATTAGGTCAAGCGCGCGAGCCAACCGACCTTAGCTGCGAGCAGAGCGCGCGAAAATGTTTGGGGGCGGGGCGAGATGAGTGACGCGCGAAGCGACCAATCAGCGCGTTGTGCGTGTGCGGCGTCTCGCTCGCGGGTTCTCGCCTCAGCAGCGCTCCGATGCTGGAAAACGAGGCAGGTTTCTCGACTGCTTCAACATCGCCGGACACGCAAACGTGCGGGGCTAAAATGTGAAGCGATGATAAGGGGGTGCGTGATGATCTGAGCGGACCGTTATTTTACTGCTATCTTACTGCTTCATTCTAAACAGTTTCAGAAACCAGCCTGATCATGGAGACCTGGCGACATCTAGCGGCCGCATGACTTTAAGACTCACAGTGGGGTCCTGTGCTCCACTCTTTTGTTGTAAGTATGAAGTAATTTACCCCCAAATGTGCTCCTTCAGAGGCCTTTTTTTTTTTTTACTTTTTTTTCAACTTTTTTTAACATACAATCATACAGTATTTACAATCAAGACGTTTTATAAACGTTTATGACGTCAAAATGTACTTGGGAAAAAAGTCTGGTTCAACTGACGTACATTAAAAGTAAAGTATGTTTTTTCTTTTTCCTGTAAAGTTGCCATTTTGGAGATACAAGTTTATTTTTGTCAGCAGTGATGTGGAAGTTCTTTTGCATAGTCGTACATCGTTGTCTTTCCCTTATCCAATTTAAAACAAGAATGATGGCAAACACTTAGTCCCATCTGACAGACCTTACTGTGACGCGCTGCAAAGAGTTAATCAGTTCTAGTCAGAGAAAGTAGAAACAGAGCAATTATAGACAGCTGAAGACAAAAGGTTAAAAACTGTAATAGTAATAATAATCATCCATCCATCCATCCATCCATCCATCCATCCATCATCTTCTGCTTCTCCGGGGTTCGGGTCGCGGGGGCAGCATCCTGAGCAATGAAGCCCAGACCTCCCTTTCCCCAGCCACTTCCACTAGCTCCCTGGGAGGGATTCCGAGGCGCTCCCAGGCCAGCTGGGCGATATAGTCACGCCAGCGTGTCCTGGGTCTTCCCCGGGGTCTCCTCCCCGGTGGACTTGCCTGTGACACCTCCCAAGGGAGGCGTCCAGGAGGCATCCTAACCAGATGCCCGAACCACCTCAACTGGCTCCTCTCGACGTGGATAAGCAGCGGCTCTACTTTGAGTCCCTCCCGGATGACCGAACTTCTCACCCTATCTCTAAGGGAGAGTCCAGCCACCCTGCGGAGGAAACTCATTTCAGCCGCTTGTATTCGCGATCTCGTTCTTTCGGTCATTACCCAAAGCTCATGACCATAGGTGAGGGTGGGAACGTAGATCGACCAGTAAATCGAGAGCCTTGCCTTATGGCTCAGCTCTTTCTTTACCACAACAGACCGGTAAAGAGCCCGCATCACTGCTGACCCAGCACCAATCCGCCTGTCAGTCTCCCGCTCCCTTGTACCATCACTCGTGAACAAGACCCCGAGATACTTAAACTCCTCCACTTGAGGCAAGAGCTCATCCCCGACCCAGAGAGGGCTCTCCACCCTTTCCTGTGTGAGAACCATGGCCTCGGATTTGGAGGTACTGATCCTCATCCCAGCCATCACACTTGGCTGCAAACCGATCCAGTGAAAGCTGAAGTTCACGGCCTGATGTCCCCAATAGGACCACATCATCTGCAAACAGCAGCGATGTGACCCTGAGGTCACCAAACCGGACACCCTCCATCCCCTGACTGCGCCTAGAAATTCTATCCATAAAAATTATGAATAGAATCGGTGACAAAGGGCAGCCCTGATGGAGTCCAACTCTCACTGGGAAGAAGTCTGACTTACTGCCGGCCATGCGAACCAAACTCCTGCTTTGTTTGTACAGGGCTCGTAGCAAAGAGCCATGTACCCCGTACTCCCGAAGCACCTCCCACAGAATACCCCGGGGAACGCAGTTGAATGCCTTCTCCAAATCCACAAAGCACATGTGGACTGGTTGGGCAAACTCCCATGAACCCTCCAGAATCCTGGAGAGGGTAAAGAGTTGTTCCAGTGTTCCACGACCAGGGCGGAACCCGCACTGCTCCTCCTGAATCCGAGGTTCGACTATGAGCCGGACTCTCTTCTCCAGTACCCCTGCATAGACCTTACCAGGGAGGCTGAGGAGTGTGATTCCCCTATAGTTGGAACACACCCTCCGGTCCCCTTTTTTAAAAAGAGGCACCACCACCCCAGTCTGCCAATCCAGTGGCACCACTCCCGATGTCCACGCAATGTTGAAAAGGCGTGTCAGCCAAGACAGCCCCACAACATCCAGAGCCTTGAGGAACTCGGGACGGATCTCATCCACCCCTGGAGCCCTGCCGCCAAGGAGCTTTTTAACTACCTTAGCGACTTCGGCCTCAGTAATGGACAGGCCTATTCCCGTGTCCCCAGACTCTGCCTCCTCACTGGAGAACATGTTGGTGGGATTGAGAAGGTCCTCAAAGTATTCCTTCCACCGCCCAATGACGTCTTCAGTTGAAGTCAGCAGCACACCATCTCCACTATATACAGTGCTAGTGGCACACTGCTTTCCCCTTCTGAGTCGCCTGACGGTTTGCCAGAATCTTTTCGGAGCCGACTTAAAGTCACTTTCCAAGGCCTGACCAAACTCTTCCCACACCCGGGTTTTTGCCTTGGCAACGACTGAAGCCGCAGATCGCTTGGCCTGTCGATACCTGCCAGCTGCCTCTGGTGTCCTACAGGCCAACCATGTCCAGTAGGACTCCTTCTTCAGCTTGACGGCATCTCTCACCTGGGGTGTCCACCACCGGGTTCGAGGATTACCGCCCCGACAGGCACCAACTACCTTGCGACCACAGCTACAGTCAGCCGCTTCAACAATGGAGGAGCGGAACATGGCCAATTCTGAGTCAATGTCCCCCACCTCCCCCAATATCTGGTCAAAGTTCTGACGGAGGTGTGAGTTGAAGATCAATCTGACAGGTTCTTCTGCCAGACGTTCCCAGCAAACCCTCACTATACGTTTGGGTTTGCCTGGTCTGACTGGCATCTTCCCCACCACCTGATCCAACTCACCACCAGGTGGTGATCAGTTGACAGCTCAGCTCCTCTCTTTACCCGAGTGTCCAATACACATGGCCGCAAGTCCGCTGACACGACTACAAAGTCAATCATTGAACTGTGGCCTAGGGTGTCCTGGTGCCATGTGCACTTATGGACATCCTTGTGTTCAAACATGGTGTTCGTGATGGACAAACTGTGGTTTGCACAGAAGTCCAAAAACTGAACACCATTCGGGTTCAGATCAGAGAGGCCATTCCTCCCAATCACACCCCTCCAGGTCTTACTGTCGTTGCCCACGTGAGCGTTGAAGTCCCCCAGTAGGACAATCGAGTCTCCAGGAGGAGCACTTTCAAGCACCCCTCCTAAGGACTCTATGAAGGCTGGGTATTCTGAACTGCTGTTCGGTACATAAGCACAGACAACAGTCAGGACTCATTCCCCAACCCGAAGGCGTAGGGAAGTTACCCTCTCGTCCACCGGGGAAAACCCCAACATACAGGCGCCGAGTCGAGGGGCTATGAGAAAGCCCACACCTGCCCGCCGCCTCTCACCATGGTCAACTCCAGAAAAGAAAAGAGTCCAGCCCCTCTCAAGGAGATTGGACCCAGAGCCCAAGCTGTGTGTTGAGGTGAGCCCGACTATATCTAGCCGGTATCTCTCAACCTCGCGCACCAACTCAGGCTCCTTCCCCGTCAGTGAGGTAACATTCCAAGTTCCAAAAGCCAGTTTCAGCAACCGAGGATCAGAACGCCAAGGCACACGCCTTCAGACACTGCCCGATCCACAATGCACCACACCCCTACTACTGCCCCTCCCATCGGTTGTGGGTCGATGGGAGGGGGGACTTATGTAGCTCCTTCGGGCTGGGCCTGGCCGGGCACCATGAGTGAATGCCCGGCCACCAGACGCTCGCTGGCGAGCCCCCCCCCCCCAGGCCTGGCTCCAGGGTGGGGCCCCGGTAACCCTGATCCGGGCAGGGTACACAAGTCCTTCCTTTTTGGTTTCATAGGGGTGATTGTGGATCACACTTTGTCTGGCCTGTCACCTAGGACCAGTTTGCCATGGGAGTCCCTACCAGGAGCTTTTGCTCCAGACAACATAGCTCCTAGGATCATTCAAGCATGCAAACCTCTCCACCACGATAAGGTGGTGATCCATAGAGAGGATAATAATAATAATAATAATAATAATAATAAAGCAATAATATGAAAAGAAAACTGTTGCTGTGGACAGAATAGTGAGAGAGAGGGAGTAAGTGTGTGGTTTCATTATCTTGGCCCTTGCATGAAGAACTAAGGACAGACAGACTGCCTTTGGTCAAATGAAAGGCCCCCAAACAACCACAAACCCGTGCTGTGGCTTAGGGGAAATAAATAAAGATGACAGGCAACATCCAGTGACTGCCTGTTTTTACACTCAAGACGTTTTTAGGAACGTTTATGCCGGTTACATTCAAGCATTAATAATAATCACAAGATGGCACTGTATGCACACTGTGCCTGGTGCATCTGCACTGTACCTGGTTGTGTTTTTTAAATCACAGCCTGGCCTTTAAACGTCAACCACGGATTCATCGTAGTTTTATGTACCATTAATACCAGTAATAGATAACATATTTCATGGATATGCTGAACGTTATATGATAAAATAGGGCTACTTTTGCTGAAGGGGAACCATTCAGTCTGTATTTCAAAACACTCCTAAGATGTACTGTCTAATTGAATGTATTAAACTGTCGAATTAAAACTATCTAAACATGATTTTCAATCAACCACCATTAAAAGGATAAAACTGACCGTTTGCAAAATTAAGGTCGACACGGCTTTCAGCCAGTTACAATGGCCTCTTAACGCTCCTTCCAGAATCAAGTGAAGGAAGAAGACAGAACTCCTCTAAACAAACCTGCAGTGAGAACGGCAGTGACAGTAAATTAGACGTTGGAAAGGCGTTGCTGAGGAACATACGCCTCACACATGCCTGATGCTATCTTCATCATCTGGAGGGCGTTCGTGTTTTTGTTGCATTCCTGAAGCTGAAAGTTTTGCATATGGAAAGCAACATGGATTTATAAATATTTATGAATATAAAAATCATAATAATAAAGTAATAATAATCATCTTTTGTGCAGACGTGCCATTCTTCACGTTGTTTCAGTAAAGGTTTCTAATTATGTTGTGTAAAAGATGATGTGTCCTCTTCAGCCTCCAACTTTGACTCGCTCCAGTGCTAGCTTAGCATTCGCACATGTGAAGGGCTTCCGCCGCTAACACCTGCTTCTTATGAAACACGAAAATATACCACTTTAATGTTTAGTGACTAAACCGTCTCCCTGTTTTTATGTAATGTAAACTTGCTTTTACTTTTCTTTGCTTTAATTTGAGATGCATGTGTATTTTGTCAGTTCTCGAACTGTATTGAACGTCTTATAAAGACAGTTTATTGTAATGAAGGACGTAGCAAATCGGCTCCTCTGTGTTCCTAAGCTTTCATTTGCGCTTCTGAGTTTTAGGTCTGTTATGGAGCAGGTACTATTTGGGTGGTGGATCATTCTCAGCACTGCAGTAACACTCACGTGGTGGTGGTGTGTTAGTGTATGTTGTGCTGGTACGAGTGGATCAGACACAGCAGTGCTGCTGGAGTTTTTAAACACTGTGTCCACTCACTGTCCACTCTATTAAACTCTCCTACCTTGTCAGTCCATCTTGTAGATGTTGTGGACGAAACCAGTCCTGCGTGTTCGTTGATGCAAAATAAATGAGACGAGTAGATCAGACTGAAGTGAAACAAACAGTTTTATTACAGAATTCTGGAGAGGTTACAAACAGAGAACATGCATCATGTATCTCCCAAGTAAGCTCTGACCCCTTCTCATCTGACTCCCTTTTTATAGTCGCATGACCGCTCCTTCCTTACCCAAGATATCAGTAGATTCCATCAAGCCTCCAATGTGTGTGTTAGGCCATCTCACCAATCCACATCATAAAAGTTTAAGGATGCGCTCGAGACGTGAGTGCGTCTGCAAGGTCAGCTTAAGGTATTCCCTGTGTTTACCAACTCCCCCCGTTTTCCAGACAAT
Source organism: Pygocentrus nattereri (assembly GCF_015220715.1). Lineage (NCBI taxonomy): Eukaryota > Metazoa > Chordata > Actinopteri > Characiformes > Serrasalmidae > Pygocentrus > Pygocentrus nattereri. Next base: position 26,353,870 of record NC_051214.1, read on the forward strand.
GGCTCTGCTTATCTGACCAGATGAACCACATGTGTGTTGTGCTAATCCCAGGGTCTACTACTATCAGCTTCGAGGTATTTCCTGTTATCTGACGTCCTTGTGTATTCCACCATTAGTCAGCACACAGCCTTATGTGCTGACTCTTAGCTCTTAGAACTGTACAATATGACCATTAAGCTTTCAATGCTAAACATAATACATCTTAAAAAGTATAATAGTAAAGTAATATGAACAATACTAAGGCTAATAATTCCACAATGTAAAGTCAGAGACGACAGCCCATCTGCTGCTGCACAGTTTGTGTTGGTCATCCTCTAGTCCTTCATCAGTGGTCAGAGGACGCTGCCCACAGGACACTGTTGGCTGGATCTTTTTGGTTGGCGGACTATTCTCAGTCCTGCAGTGACACTGAGCTGTTTAAACACTCCAGCAGCACTGCTGTGTCTGATCCACTCAGACCAGCGCAACACACACTAACACACCTCCGCCACGTCAATGTTACTGCAGTGCTGAGAATGACCCACCATCCAAATAGTACCTGTTCTGTGAGGGTCCATGGGGGTCCTGACTACTGAAGAACAGGGTAAAAGGGGGTTAATAAAGTATCAGAGAAACAGATGGTCTACACTCTGTTACTGTAAAACTACAAAGTGCTCCTATAGAGTAAGTGGAGCTGATAAAATGGCCAATGAGTATAGAAACAAGGGGGTGCTCATAGAAGCATATATATATATATATATATATATATATATATATATATATATATATAGTTCTTCTTGGCAGAGCGTGTCTCACTAGGTCTTCTAATATTTAACATTTACCTACCTTTGTAGGTAGGTATGTTGATGACCGGTAGATGGATTTGCCTACATTTTGCCTGTTTGCCAATCTCTGCAAGTCCAACCAAAGAAACTTCTCTGACTTATTCTTTTTTTTTTTAATAGCACAAAATGCATTTTGTTAATTAGCCTAAGGTTTTATTGAAAGCTCAATTATATAACATTGCTAACTTGGCTAATTTTGGAAGCAAAAAGCTGTCAGTGCTACGGAATGAAGAAAAATTTCAGGTGAGCTGAGCCAGTTGATCTGACTCACTGAAAAGAGCCGGAACGCTTATCACTGTGGGGCTGTTGGCCTGCTAAGCTAATGCCAGCACCACACTCTTCTGTCCAAGTTAGCAGAGTTAAAATACATTAACTTCATTTCTCAAAACTCTGTTTACTCTTCTTTGAGTTTGAAAGCATTAGAGAACTACGTGGCTGTTGGACTTGGTTGCCCTGTGTCTGTGTGTGTGTGGAACAATGAGCCTATCACAGTAGACATGCAGACGTATCTCTCACGTGACAGACATATCGTCTGCAATACTGAATGGGTTGTAAACAAAGGGAATGTTCTTGCCGCCACTGAACTGAAGAAGATACAGACTTCACACTTTCTTAGTGCAACTCCTTATAGTCTAAAAACATCCAAAATACAAGAGAACTCAGTTTCGTAATATAGTCATGTGCAAAAGGCCTTGAGCGTGTCTATATTGAGAATGTTACTCGTGGTGCCAGAACCTGTGTCTTCTGCTCTGCTGCTTTTCTCAGTCCAGTGAGGTTCAGTGACATCTACGTATTTTCACACTCCTCAAAGCCCCAATTTCACCCTCACACACACACACACACAGCACCCAACACTACTGCTACTACACTAATGTCTTGTGAGTTCTGCGCTGCCTCCTGGGCCTTTCTTCTAACTCCAGAACTAGTGAAGGGTAAAGAGCCTTTGTTTATGCAGCACACATGCTCCACACTCCCTGACCCGTGTATCACATGTCGCAATCTATAGATTTGAACAAGTAGTGTTTTAAAAGCTGACATTCTCATGTTTTAAACCCTATTCCACATGCCTGCACATGAATGAAAATAGTATGCAAAGACTCTGTGAAATGTTCTGTCTGCTCTGAAAGTGAATAAAAGAAGATATTTCTCAAGATCCACCCTGAAGACTTTTTTTGAGGCATTAAAATAACTTTCATATTCAGTTGTCAAAGAATTCGCACACTATTTACTTTAAACACCCACTCGGATACAGCATAGCATTGTTTTGAAGCATGTAAGCAACTCACAGTAAAAGCCAGCCAGGCTAAAGAACAGCCTCCACATGGTGGGGCTAGTTGCAATGCAATGTTATAACTAAGCCTTCCAATGAATGCAACAAGAGTAGTCCATATACGGCCATGGTGCTTTGGAGGTTTTCATGCGCAGGTCCAGCAAAAATGTAATATGGATGTAAAATCTGAATAAATATATTTCATCACTGTCCAAAGGACAAGAAGTATCTCCAAAATACTAACTTTACAGGAGAGGGCAAAAACTCTCTCACCTTTCAATGTAAGTCAATGTAAAGAGATTTTATTCCAAGTGACTTTAGAGCATTTCCATTGGTCTGTTGGTCATGAAATGTTTGCACAACATAAAGGACGGCTGGTGTGTTGAAATGATATAGAAAACTAAAAATTGACAAAAATGGAGCAACATGGTTTTCATTGGACAGCAACGATTTAAAAAATGAATTTGCTATGTTTGTCGCAACATCATTCTGTATTCAGATTTATTTTGTTGCATATGCGCTGCTGTCGGAACAAAAACTCTATAAAATGGCAACTTTACAGGAGAAGAAAAAAAAACACTAATTTAAATCAATGTAATCAGATTTATTTCCAAGTAATTTTGGGCTGTTCCTTTTGGTCCATTCACTGGGAAATTTACACACAATGTAAAGGGAGACAGACATTTTCAAATCAAAACATACAAGATACAAGATTTTGCCCCGACAGCAGCGATATTTTTGGCTATATTTAGGTTGGATACCCAATTTAATACAAACATTATAGAATTGTATTGAATTAATATGTGTTTTGTATTTAACAAACTACTGTTTGCTACTGTTACATCCAGCCCCTAAGCCTGTTACAATTAACCCCACCTATGGGCTGGTAAAGAATGCATCACCTTTAATGTTCACCAATTCAGGACCACCCACCAAAACCTTGCCAATTTCCTTGACAAAGATATGCAGTCAGAAAGCTTCACAGCTAGTCACTCAAAATCACACTACAACAACGGCAGAACATTTCAGAATGCTTTTAATTCAAAAGACACAACATGGTTACACAATCAGGACCTTTGGGTCAAAAAAAGACTTTATTTGGATTCTCTATGTACATTCAACATCACTATACACCATAGACGGACAGTTAGCAGGTGCTCCGGAGGAATGGGTGTGGTGTCCAGGGTTGTCTGGCTTTCATCTGGGTTTAAACAGCAGCTCCACAGGACAAGGACTAGGGGGAGACACAGAGACAACAGCTCCGTCACTGAATCTTGCTGAATACTGTGAGCACTATGAAGCAGTGTTGTTGATGAAAGGTGTTCTGCAGACCATTACTGCATTTTTTTTAGGGTGTACCTGTTTTCTCTCTCCTCTTTACACATATTCTGTTGACCGTCTTCCATTTCGCGGCTGTGAAGAGAAAAAAAATGTCACTTGTCAGTTACTGTTGCTCTTAAGTGCATTAAAGTCACTGACTAACAATTTTAACTGCAAACTAAATAAATAACAGTATTAGTTGGAGAACAAACGGGCAAGTTACTGCACTATTGCCTACCCGATATAAGAAGTATCCTCTACTCTGGATGGCGCCTGGGCCCTGCATTTCCTCCTGAAAAGAGAGAGAGTGCATTTTTAGATATGTTGTACTACAACTAGCGCATTACTTAAAGAGGAATTCCACTGTTGATATCTACAAAGCGGCTTGGAAAATGGACGGATGGATGTTGATATCTACACAGGTATTTAGAGTAGTGTGGTGTAAATAAATGACTTGAAATTAGATTTGACTGATTTTCTTTACAGTGGTGTTGCTAGGAACCAGGGGTACAATGCAAATATAGCCATTTTACTGAACCTACATACAGTATGTGTTCTGAGTTTGTATATGTAATGTTAATAAAATGGTAAAATAGTGACAAATCTGAAGAAAGAAGGTTTGTTTGGGTACTATTTAACATTATGCCCTGCATGTACCTCTTCACCACCAATGAATTAAAAAATCTGTAAAAAAATTCATTTTTCACAAACCTTATCTCTAAACTATTGTAAAACAACGCCTCAGGCACCTGGCAATGTATTCATAACCACTTCATTTTATATCTTTCTGTACAGTAACTCTTAGAGGCATTACTTGCTTAAGACGTTCCTGTCACCACTACTGTAAATGATTCTAAGTCTGTAAATTTGTCTAGAAGGGAGCATTTCACAGAAAACAGTCTGAATGACTTTTTTGACATGTTCACAATTGTATTATGCAAAATTTCAGGAAAACGATAGAATTCGTCTTTAAATTATGTGCATGAAAAAAGCCATTTCTCAATAACAGCGTCATAAGATCTGTGTTTCCTCACTGTTCAATTGAAAAACGTTGTTCCAATAGGAAAGCTTTCAAAAGAGTTTCTCTTTGAGCACCTGGTGGCGGGGCAGTCCTCATACCCAGCTGGGCTCAGGCTAAGAAGGCAACGTGGGGGGGGGGGGGGGGGGGGGGGTTTGCATGGTCTTTTAGGATGAGGTGGTCACGCCGCCCCCAGCCAAACAAACAGTATTCAATCTATAGCTTGTAGCCCTACCACATTCTCAACAACATCAAACCATTTACATAGCAGACAAGCCTGAAACAAAAACTACAAATATCATATCTTATTGTTTTCCTATTCATTCCTTTTCATATAGTTAACGTCGTTCCCTTGTTCAAATGTATTTACTTGTTATTCCTTGATAGTTTCCTAGCAAACTGTTCCTAGTTCCTAGTAGTTTTATGACAATTGACCTAAGCCATGGGTGTCCAATCTTACCCGCAGGACAATGTCCAATGTCACTAGGGGGGCCAGCATTGTAGCAGGTTTTCATTCCAACCAAGCAGGACTCTACATGATCAGCTGCTGAAGTCTGAGACGAACTTACTAAACAAGCGGAGCCAGCTTATTTCGAATGAAAACTGCCCTCTGTGGATGCACAAACTAAAGCTTCTAGTTTTCTCTCAGCTTCTGGATGAAAAACATTAGAGTGAGCTGGATGTCTAAACATGTTCACATCATGAGCTTTTGTCTATGTCTATGAAGGTTCCAGGTCATCCAAGTCATTTAATTATAGCACTAGTTGTTCATAGTGACTGGCCCTGTGGTATAATCTTGAATATCTCACCTCTCATGCTTGGGTTTGGTAAGTTCCAATGAGGTTTAGGAACACTCCTTAACATTAAAAGTTTTATGTTTGGAGTTTGAATAGAAGTTTGTAGTGCAAAATTCAACCCCCACCTCCCCCCACAGAAAAGAGTGTGGGTCAGGCCCCTATGGGAGGGTTGTAAACTAAACTGCAACTGACATGCCTGTAGAAACACAGGCAAATCTCGAACAGGAAAAGCGTCTGCACTTTAAATGAATGGCTGCTAGTTACTGAGCATGTTCGAAGCAGTTGTAAAAAGTAAATGATACTTGAATAAAGTGTTAATGCCGAATTTTAAGTCGTTAACATTATATTTCTTACATTTTGTGGCCGTTTAAAAGCAATAATGGATAAAAAGCAATAATCCACTCGAGTCCTGGCATTGCATTGATTTTATTCTGCTTTGCGTCATGCCTTAGCTGTGGGAATATCACTGTAACAGCCTGAGAGGATTATTTCTTTTCATTTTACTATTACATTAAACAATAACTAAAACGCCTCACATTTTCTCTCACAGTGTCTGTCATATCCAATAACACTAGTGGTAGATGCAGTCTTGTCTGTCCCTCAGTATATGTCAGCATATTTTTAATTTTTCCATTTTTGCATCCAATCCTTGGGGGGCCCTCACTGCTCAGAGCCCACCCACAGTGTGCTCCCCTACATCAGTGAGCTTGTTTGAGTGTTATGTCCCTGGCGATGCTGTAAGATCTGTGCTAAGCAGTGCAGGTCAGCGCAGATCATTTTAGTCAATAATTACTGGCCGAATGGAAAAGAACAGCTAATGCAACTAATTTTGAGCCGCAGTGCAACATGTGTGTTTGGAAAGGGATGCGCGCAAGCAGAAGCGAACGCGAATGCATCTCCACCTCCCATACACACACTCAAACACCCACTCAATCACTCACAAGAATGAACTGAAAACACACCAGAAGTGTCGGGGAGATTCATATGTAGGGAACTTGTAAAAAGAATTTCAAAGAAATATCATCCTGTGAGACATCCTACATACATACATCCTCCATGCCACTCAGTCGGCCCCTAATGCCCTAAACATGTATAAAAATCATATGAACGCTAAATTAAAGCAATGCCTAATGAGCGGAAGTGCAGCCTCAGAGATGCGCTATGATTGAATGAATCAATATAGTATTATACAAAGGTGAATCACAACATATTAAAAAAGGATGCAATTGAATTCTACAGTCAAATGCCTCTAGACCTGCTTACTTTGCAGTGGCTGCTCATGGCATCATCAGTCCCCCAAGTGCACTACCAGGGATAGAGCTCTCCTAACAACGTCATAACAAAACATTACACAATTAGACGCTACCATTCAAAAATTCTGAATCAATATTTTCGGAATCTATATTTTCAGCATGAAGGTGCAAAAAGATTCTTTGGAGCCTTGCCAGGGAAGAACCACTTTTAGTTCCCTGAAAAACCTTTAAAAAAATAGTAGGATCATCGCCAAAAATTAGAGATGGCACGAAACCTGTTTCTACAATACAGATCAGACAGACTTTTAAAAATCTATTAAGCCTGAAAATGAGCTATTTTTAATAGAACCACTTTACTAAAGCACCTAAAAGTAGGCTATAATGCTTAAACTAATCAGACAATCTACATGAGAGTGCACAATGTGAAGGCCTTCACTGATGTATGATTGATTTATTTTTGTGATTTATTCAGACATGAAATTAATTGCTACACTATGTATGATTTTTTTAAAAAATGAAAGAAGCAGCATTACTGAGTCAGGAAAAACGTAAAAAATATGGTGTCGTGTGCATTAACATCATATGCAAGGGCATGTATTAATGTACACGCGCACAGGCTCGAAAAGACGTTTCAGCTCATTCTTCTGGTCTCAAATGCAAAATTAACACTGTACTGATGAAGACATGATGCTGACAGTAGAGAATTCATTCACATCCTCAGAACATACGTCCTTTACCAAGTTGTGACTGAGTTGTTTCTGAATACTCTTTCACTGCGCCTGCATTCTTAGATTCATCCCCTCAGGGAAGGGGTCTGAAGCTCAACCAACGTTACAAAATGTTCTTCCCCACAATTACACGTTTCGACCAGAGAGGTCTCCAAATCCCTAAATCTTACATATTGAAGCAGGGTACACAAACTCTCGCGATCAACTGTTCTCTGTGATTGGCATAGATGCAGGAGGGTCATTTCAAAAGGATTAGTTTTTGCTTCTGCTGAGTGAGGCATTAGATTAACTTCTGATTGAGGCAGTGACACTTTTTGAGTTTCTTTGCCCTTTTTTTGAAAACAGAAAGCAGTTTATCCAGCATCATTGTACATTCAAACACACCTAGGGGCAATTTAGCATGTCCGGTCAGCTTGACCACATGTCTTAGGACTGTGGGAGGAAACCCACACAAAAAGGATCCAGCCATAGAATTGAACCCAAGCTCTTCTTGTTGGGAGGTGACAGTGCTACCCGCTGCACCACCGTGATACAAACAATGGGGCAAAAAAAAAAAAAAAAACGAAAACGAAAAAAAGAAGAAAGTGCAGAAGTGTTGCTTCTGGTGTGTATAGTTGTGATACATTTTGTTGGATTTGTTACAGCACTGGATCTGATTCATCCTAGTACTGATATATATTGGTATTGAATCTGTTGCATCTCTACTCAGAACCATTTTAAAAACACTGTGCACTGTAGTCCATCTGTTTCTCTGATACTTTGTTAGTCGCCCTTTACCCTGTTCTTCAGTGGTCAGGACCCCCATGGACCCTGACAGAGCAGGTACTATTTGGGTGGTGGATCATTCTTAGCACTGCAGTGACACTGACGTGGTGGTGGTGTGTTAGTGTGTGTTGCACCAATACAAGTGGATCAGACACAGCAGTGTCATTGCTGGACCGAGAATAGTCCACCAACCAAAAATATCCAGCTAACAGCGTCCTGTGACCACTGATGAAGGATAGAGGATGATTGGCTCATACTGTACAGCAAGAGATGAGCTATCGTCTCTGGCTTTACAGGGTAGACCAAGCATGCAGGCACATCGAATAGAGTGGACAGTGATTGAAGTGCAGCACTGCTGTGTCTGATCCACTCATACCAGCACAACACACACTAACACACCACCACCACGTCAGTGTTATTGCAGTGCATGCGAATGATCCACCAACCAAACAGTACCTTCTCTGTGAGGGTCCATGGTGGTCCTGACCACTGAAGAACAGGATAAAAGGGGGCTAACAAAGTATCAGAGAAACAGATGGACTACAGTCTGTAACTGTAGAACTACAAAGTGCACCTTTATAGTAAGTGGAGGTGATTAAATGGCCAATGAGTATAGAAACAAGGAGGTGATCATAACATTGTGCCTGATTGATGTATATTGGAGCCCTTTTCAGTCTGAAGAACTGAGCTTACATACACAGCATGTCCAAAAGTTTGTAGACACCTTCTCCTCTAACCTTTCAACTGAAATAAAGAGTATTACTATAGTGTTTGCTGCAGAAATAGATTCTAGTCTTCTGGAATAGCTTTACACTAGATGTTTGAACACTGCAGTGAGGATTTGATTGCATTCAGCCACAAGAGCATCAGTGAGGTCAGATACTGATACCGGCTCATTCCAAAGGCATAGCTTGGAGCACCATCACTCCAGAGAACATACTTCCACTGCCCCACAGCCCAATGCTGGAGGGCTTTATACCCCTCAAATAGATGCCTGGCATTGCGTGTAGTGATCTTATGCTCATGTGTGGCTGCTCCAGAGTGTCTTATTCCATTGGCAACGATCTTCTAGGGACACTATACAAACTGTACACGTGCACCTTAAAATAGCTGTATTCATTAATTGTCTGGATACTCGTGGAGACACAGTGTATGTGTAAGAAGGTTTTCAGTCATTAAGGTTATTGAATTGACACAGCATCAGATGTCAGATGTTAGCGGATAACATCAGCATCGCTCATGAGTCACGAGACATAACACTGAAGCATCAGTAGGAACAACACAATTACATCTATCTCGGAGATGTAATTGTGTGGACTGGAGAATGAAGAGAGATGGGTGATATTTTCATCAGGAAGAAGATATCATCTCTCTGTCTTATCTTCACAACGGGCTACATGAGGAGGAAGTATGCAGAGGATACATACATGTGACTCCACTCTTCTGCGTCTTCTGCTATGGAGCTTGGGTATGAGCTGCAGGAGAGGGTGGAACACAGTGGACTGACACATACACACATACAGGAACACAGAGAGAGAGAGATGAAAAACATGAACAACTGCCCTGAAAGAGAGAGGGCACAGGTCGCAGAGAGGACACCACCATCTCCACACATGCTGGCCTCCAGCCACACTCGCTCATACGCACACACACCCATACTCGTCCTCAGTGCGGCTCAGTGTTCATATTGCACGCAGAGTGCAGTGATGCTCGGTACAGAACACAGAAACAGGAAAGGCCATGCAAAAGCAGAATGTCTGGGTCAGCATCGTGAAGGCACAGGGAGAATCCCAGAGAGCAGAGAGAGAGTGTCTGTTTAAGGCATGAACGTGTGTACATTCCTGCAGTTCTAGACACAAGGGAAAGCATTGCAGCACTATAAAGAGATGTGGTTGGCTTCCTCAGGCCCTTTAAGGCCTTCAGAGGAGGCTTAATGATTTCTGTTGAATTAAAATATGTCTACATATTTTTAGTTCATTTTTATTTAATGCAATCATCACACATGTTGTATTAAAACTGCAAGTGTTGTAGCACTCTTCTTATGTTATTGCTAAGTTTTGATTGGAAGCCAAATGGTTAAATTCTTTAAACACTCAATGATCCATTCAGGGTTTATTTTAATAATTACAGACTAGGTAATTATTTTAGGTGACAAAATGGTAAGTACCAGGATAGTCTAAATGAATTATACTGAAATGTCTCATAGGTTCTAGGTATTACCCAGCTAAGGGCAAGGTATATATTCCGAAGTACTGGGTAATTATTTTAAGTAATAAGATGGTAACTAACAAGATTACTATGAAATGTCTCACAGGTTCTAGCTATTAACCAGGTTAGTGTGAGGTAGAAATTGGGTAATATGATGGTAAGCACCATTTCAATCTAATTTCATTACAATGAAATGCCCATCAGGCTCTATGTATTAAGTTTAAAAGAAATATGATAAAATACCTGAAAACTGAAAAACTATTCAGAACAAAAGGGGGTACTTACAAACATGCACACAATTTTGCAATAAAATGATGCATTTCAACAGAAAATTAATAAGAAAATAATAATGTTTTGCATTATAATGTACAGGAATTATTGTGTCAAAAAACAGTTGTCAAAAGGTTTTAATAAACAGGTATTACCACTGTGACGAATCCTACTTTCTCTTACAGTCTGCTTACACTTGCATAACAAGTGCCCATTTTTCTGAACTTTGTGGTAAGAACCCAGCAAAACCACAGAAAGAGTCCCTGATTTATTTTACCATTCAGATTCAGTTTAGTATAGGTAATATTACTAATAGATAAACATACTATTTAAGACTCTACAGATTCAAGTGAGCTGAGCTCCTACTCACACCCTGTTTATTCTTTTGAAGTTCCAGGTAAAAACATTATAACACATAAATACATTCCCTCTAATATTGACAATATACAACCCTAATTCCAATGAAGTTGGGACATTGTGTAAAACATAAAAACAGAATATGATGATTTGCAAATCCTTTTCAAACTATATTCAATTGAATACACTACAAAGACAAGATATTTAATGTTCAAATGGATAAACTTTATTGTTTTTTGCAAATATTCACTCATTTTGAATTTGATGCCTGCAACACGTTCCAAAGAAGTTGGGACCGGGGCAACAAAAGACTGGGAAAGTTGAGGAATGCTCAAAAAACACCTGTTTGGAACATTCCACAGGTGAACAGGTTAATTGGAAACAGGTGAGTGTCATGATTGGGTATAAAGGGAGCATCACAAGCAAGGATGTGGCGAGGTTCACCACTTTGTGAACAACTGCGTGAGCAAACAGTTTAAGAACGTTTCTCAACATGCAATTGCAAGGAATTTAGGGATTTCATCATCTACAGTCCATAATATCATCAAAAGATTCAGAGAATCTGGAGAAATCTCTGCAAGTAAGCGGCAAGGCAGAAAACCAACACTGAATGCCCGTGACCTTCCATCCCTCAGGCAGCACTGCATTAAAAACCGACATCATTCTGTAACGGATATTCCCACATGGGCTCAGGAACACTTCAAAAAAGCATTGTCAGTGAACACAGTTCGTCGCTCCATCTACAATTGCAAGTTAAAACTCTGCCATGCAAAGCAAAAGACATATATCAACAACACCCAGAAACGCCGCCGGCTTCTCTGGGTTCATCTGAGTTGGACTGACGCAAAGTCCTGACGAGTCCACATTTCAAATTGATTTTGGAAATCATGGACGTCGTGTCCTCCGGGCCAAAGAGGAAAAGGACTGTCCGGTTTGTGGCAAAGTTCAATTGCGCAAAAAAAGCAAAGTTCAAAAGCCAGCGTCTCTGATGGTCTGGGGGTGTGTTAGTGCCCATGGCATGGGTAACTTGCACATCTGTGAAGGCACCATTAATGCTGAAAGGTACATACAGGTTTTGGAGCAACATATGCTGCCATCCAAGCAACGTCTTTTTCGGGGACGTCCCTGCTTATTTCAGCAGGACAATGCCAAGCCACATTCTGCACGTGTTACAACAGCGTGGCTTTGTAGTAAAAGAGTGCGGGTACTAGACTGGCCTGCCTGCAGTCCAGACCTGTCTCCCATTGAAAATGTGTGGCACATTATGAAGCACAAAATACGACAACGGAGACCCCAGACTGTTGAGCAACTGAAGTTGTACATCAAGCAAGAATGGGAAAGAATTCCACCTACAAAGCTTCAACAATTAGTGTCCTCAGTTCCCAAACGCTTATTGAGTGTTGTTAAGAGGAAAGGTGATGTAACACAGCGGTAAACATGCCCCTGTCCCAACTTCTTTGGAACTTGTTGCAGGCGTCAAATTCAAAATGAGTGAATATTTGCAAAAAACAATAAAGTTTATCTGTTTGAACATGAAATATCTAATAAATAAAAAGTACTTTGGAGTTTGTACTTCACACTTACCTAGTTAATAGAACTTAGGGGACTGTGAAAGAAAGGGTTACCCAGGAATGGACAGTGGAATCCACCAATCATGTTTCGATTTATCAGTTTTGTGAGAAAAAAAATCTTCTGCAAGTTCTAGATACATAACTGACTGGGAATTTGAGGGCTAGTTCATTCAGTTTTCGGATGTCAACAATGGAAAATCGCAGCTGCTCTATGTCAGACCTCTTTCCTGAAAGAGTCCCTATAAAATTGCTCCATAAATATATGTTAATGTCTATTCAGGCTTCACATAAAACATAAAATGTCTAACAAACTCTAATGTATGTATTTAATCTAGAATGGCCAAAAAATGTTCATGTGAACTGCAGTTAGTCATTACATACTACTCGAATCCCATAGGGGCACTAGCAAAAAATAGTATTATCACAGAGTTTTCTTGTTTTTTCCCGTTTTGAACTTTATAGCCTGAACCAAAGGCCGAGCTCTATTCCTCATTGATTTTGCATTTTAATTGGATTGGAACTAATGTGGATTACCATAAGGCAAAATTGTGCAACATGCTAAAGTACACTTATGAAGTAATATGAAGGTGTAACGATTTTAATACATACTGAAAAACTGCTGTTGCTGACCATGGGTCTCTTTTTTATCATCTCTTGTGGAAACTGTGGAAATCAATGATCAAAATGAACCATCTGGGGCATCCTATTAGAATAAAGTGGGTGAGGAGAAGAGGGCATGTCTGGTGAACTGTAGTGGATAACACCTCTGCCTTCTACACTGTAGACTGGGGTTCTATCCACCGCCTTGACAAGCACCCTACACTATACCTAAAAGAGTCCTTGGGCAAGACTCCTAACATTTCCTGCATCTACCTGTGTAAAATGACCAAATTGTAAGTCGCTCTGGATAAGACCATATGTTATGCACACACCTGCGCTCAAATGACTGGGATTTTTAGAAATTGTAAGCATTATTATTTGTTGTGGTTTTTAGGGTGTATTTTGTTCGAGGACAGTGTGACAGACATCAATAAAAGCAGAACTTATCTAACCCAAACCAAATTTGAAGATTTGTGGATTGTTACTCCACTACAAAGTACATACTCAGGCATCACTTAATTTGCTGTATTATGTCGAGACACTACCGTATCATATCAAAACAAATTTTGTGTATTGTTACACCACTAATATAAAATGTTGTAAACGAGTCAGAAGCTGAAGTTGAAAAGTACTCCCTGGGTCTGCTAGGGGGCAGCAGTCTACCATCCTTTGAAGGCTTTTCTCTTCTTGACACTTTTTGTCAGTGTACTCTAGGTTAAAGGAGAATTCCACCAGTTGTTCAGTTTCTGTATAATTCACTTTACGATGCAAACAGTCATTCAGAGTGTTTTGATGTAATATGTGCCACCCGAGAGCAAGGTCAGAAATGTTCCCAACATTGGTGATAGGAACCAGACATTTAATACCTTTAAAACTCTATATCAAAATTAAATCCAACCTAAACAGTATTTTAATCTATTCATTGTGGACACGTTTTTGCAGGGATTTTGGACTTGACACTAGGTCATTATCAGTGTTACATTAAACACTTTCAGTTCACTCACTCATTTGCCATTACAGCACCACTAATTCATTCAGGTAGGCCACCCACATAACAATGCTCAGATTGTTAGTTAGAGAAGCTAAGAGCAACTTCTTTACCTGTCCAAGGCCAAACAGTTCAAATAAAGTAGCTGCCGTGCCAAATTCAGAAGTTAATTTCATCCCAAATTAATTTGCAAAACTGTCATTGTTGAGGGAGTTTTCAAGAAAATTACAGCACTTAAGAAACACTGTCTGCAATGAATAATTTAAGAGCTTTTTAATGAACAAAGGGTATTTTCATAAATTGGCCCTGTCTGGATGGTTCTTTTCGACACCATTTGTGTTCTGACACATCTTGGCAGGCCAGGTGATGAGCAGCAAGGCAATGAACATGCAGGCAGTGAATAGCACGCAGTGAAGACAGCCACACAACGTGAAGAAGCCACAGGTCATACAGAGAAGAGGAGAAGAAAGCGATGTTCATTGTTGTGCATTTGTTTTTTGTCTATAATCTTCAAGGTAGCTTTAAGGTAACTTAAAGGTCTAAGCCAAAACTGCAACTTCACAGAACAGTGACAGAATGAGGTAAGCGGCAGGTGTTCAGAGTAGAACAGAGTGGATGGGATAATCTCAGATAACCTACCGTCCCGTCAGACATTCCAGCACCATTCGCCTTAGTGTAGTGAAATAAAAACTACACATTCACAGCAGGACATGTACGTAAACAAGTACGAAGACGCGAAACAGACAGTGTGCCAAAATGAAGTAGAAAGTAAAAGCAAACGTGCACAAAAAAAAACCAAAAACACAAGGACATACAAGTAGCATATAACAGGTACAATTACACAAAACGTGATTACACGAGCACACAGACATGGAAAAAGGGTTGTTGTTATGATCGTGTTGGACAGTAATTGCAGTAATTGATGACTGTGTAAAGGGTAAAAGTACTCACTCTTTTACTCGGCTCTCGAGCTGCCAACTCCTTTAATAGAGAGAGACACGGTCAAACTTACTTATTTTATAGACATAAAATGTTGTTGTATATTGTTCATGTTTTCTCATACTCTCGTTTTGGTGGGCCAGAGGCCTAATATATAGATTGAATTATTTCCATCTGCAGTCCTGCAGTAAAAAACGTAACCCTGTATTGCACAGTGTTGCCCTATGGTAACAATTACTTTCTCAATTTTAGGGAAAAGCAGTAATCTAAAATCTATGTTTTCCTATTTTATTGTAGAAAAAAGACAAATGCTTTACATCACATGACCATGAATTCTTGTTATGATGTTGTTATTATTATACATTCAAAATACCAACTGAAATTGTATTAATTTCTAATGTTGGTAAATATGCATTTGTACATTTCACTAAGTACAAGGTGAATTTTTTGAGTCTTGTTTTCAATAAAAGGATGTTTTTAGAGAACATTTTGATTTCATGGTACTTCTTTTTTATTTTATGGTGCTGTGCTACGATTGCGCATACACCACTTTAAAAATAATAAATTTATTTTTTTCAAATATTTTCATTATTTGAGAAATTATAAATAATACAACACTTTTATTATATTTAAGCAATAATTCATGCAATAGAGGGCTTAAACACAATGAGGCATTCAGATCTTACATCACTGCTGTCGGAACAAAATCTCGTATCTCCAAAATGGTAAATTGTAAGGAAAAAACTTACTGTATCTTTAATGTAAGTCAATGGAACCAGGTGTTTTTCCAAGTAATTTTGGGACATTTCTTCTGATCGATTCATCATGAAATTTACACACATTATAAAGAGCAACATGTATTTTCAAATTGTGCCAAAAACTGAAAAACGTTTTATTCAGACAGCAGCAATATATTTACAAGGATTATGTTATGATCTATTTGATCATGATCTGAACAGAAGGCATTAATTTAGACAAATCTATTTGTCTAAATTAAAAAAGCATTTTTTATAGGGAGGGTACTCTCTATTGGGAGGTGGCTGCTCCAAACCCTAATCCCTGAATTTCAACTTGTGAAAAAAATACTTTCGTTGCAACGTTTTTAACAGAATCTTTTTTTTTCAGAATTAAATTGAAAGATTAAGATTTATCATGAATTTTAGCAAGTCAGACTGCATCCCTGTCCCGGATTCTGCTTCGCGTCATGCCTAATAAAACCCTCCCCAATGCTAAAATCTCAGTAGCTCATGCTCTCTCATGGCTTACTGCTTTATTCTATTACAGAAGAAACCTATTTTAAATGTATTGTCTTGAGTGTATTGATACCCATACTTGACTGCTGGTAAGCTGCAACTAAAATGTACTAAAGCCTACTTAAACCAAGAAATTCTTCTACATAATACACTTAAGTTGATGACAAACATACTTTGTGTAAATCCATGAATTCGAGTTTGCTCGAATATATAGAATGTTAGTATTCTCTATATACTTCACATATGCTATTGATGTACTTTGTATGCTTCGATCTTCGTCTCCAAGGAATATAAGGCTTTTCTAGACAGCAGAGATCTTAAGGTTTATAGTATGTCTATTCAAAAATATTCTGTTTTCTAAAGCTAAAATAGCACAAAAGCATTCACCTGAGATTTTCGCAGCACCCCCAGCATCAACCCGCAGAAGTCCCGCAGTACGTCAGATGTCTAAAATGGAGACATGGGAGGGGTTGCAGACAGTTTAATTGGATACTCTACTTCCAGATGGCTCAAGTCAAGCCTAAATGCTATGGAAATGGCACAAAGATGTTTTCCGAAGCCCAGAGCAAACTCTGCAGCTGCATGGTGCTGACTTAAAGGAGTTTTTTTGGGTAACATTAAGTGACAGTGCTTTGCATAAAGACTCACTCACCCTGAGGGGTTGTTCTGCGGAGAGGTAGGACGAGCACGCATTATCTATCTGCGGGAGAGGGCAGAGGAGAAACATGGGGGTGAATTGATTTCAGGGAGGAAGAAAGCTTTCTGTAAAAAAAATACTGGAATATTTAACATTTCAAATGTCATATGACTCCTCTGAAATGAAAATGTACCAGCTACATTTGAAAGTCATTTGACAGAGTTACAAAAGGTTATAAGCACTGAACCGTTTTCACAGATCACCCTGTTTTTAATTTTTAGATCGTGTTTCTCTTTGAACTCTGCAAATATTATAGTAATACTCATATTTAATTGTCAAGTTTTGGTTGTAAACAAAAGGGTAAAATTCTCAACAAAAAAATTATTTGATCAGGTCTTTTTTCTGTGGTATCTAAATAGATACAGCCAAGCTGGCTCCGCTATTGGTTAGGCCTTCAGGACCTAAACTAAAGGCCGATTGTGTCAGATTAACCATTTACAAAATTAGGAATTAGGAATGGAACCAATCAATTTCATAAGTAGAAAAACTCATTCTAGGCCTTCTGGAAATCCTGCATATGTTGAGCAGCGATCTGGCCAATGCTGGATTGGATAATTGAAAGAGTGGGGACAATACCAGGTGGGCCAGTAGCACGTTGGGCCACTTACACTCGCATATAAGCACAAGACCGTTAAGACAAACTATAAATGTTACATCCAAGTGTATATCTGTAGTAATTCAGGCATTAAATTACAGCAGCTAACAGCTCAAGTGAAACAGTCTCAGTTTGCTGATTGTAACTGAGTCTTGTACAGCAGACAGAGATTAGATGAAGCTGAAGTTCGCTTCTTATTCTCATTTCACCTTAATTGATGTAACAGTTTCAGACGCCTTCCTGGGTGCCAGCTTCTAACTGCTGCACTATTTAAGATGAAACGGAAATGAGAATAAGAAGCTAACATCAGCCTCGAGAAATTCAAGCAAGATGGTGTGGATCTGTTATTGGCTGGCACACCAGGCAGGGCTCTATAGAGTTCATGATTTTGCCAGTTTTCATCCCTAGCTTGCCACATCGGTTATCTCAGTGTAGCACATAAATGGCATAACTGAACATGTGGTGAGTTTTAAAAAAAGTTATTTCACACAAAGGCAAAATGGGTGTGTGTGGTGGGGTGTGTGTGGTGCGGGGTGCGTGGTGGGGTGACGTTAGTCTGAACCTGACTGTTTCAGTCAGACGGAAAACACCGGGCGCTCTAATCCAGAGATCGTTACTAAAGTAACTGCAAAACATCTTCATACAAGGTAAAACATACAGCAACGTGGCTGCTGCAGGATTGAAATAAAACACAAACATTTTTTTTGTGACCTTCAAATGTCCTGGTTTGATCTAGAACAGCCAAAAATGTGAATCGGTGTTAGCCTAACGCTAAAATACTACTAGAATAGTATACTAGCAGAAATCAACATTATTATAGAGGCTTTGTTCCTCGTTTTTTACTCGTTTTTGACAATCAGAGCACAAACTGATGGCCTAACTCTAACACACAGCTATGAAAACAGGTCTCTGAGCAATTCCACACAGCTACTTAGCTGCACCTGTAGCTCACATGAACAGAAAGAGCAGAGGCTTAGTCATTAGTAAACTCTGGGGCTGCAGGCGACATGATGTGTTATGGCCCCTAAGGATCAGACTTTGGTTTTGAAATTTAAAGTTATGAGGGAGATATCAAATGGATTTAAGGACAGATTAAAGGGTTTAATAAGCGCGTGAGCAGATATCTACACTCTTACTGTGTGTGCGCGTGATGTGGGTGGGAGTCAGCAATACCCACCAGGTTTAAGAGCTGCTCATGCTGTACTGTAGATGGATTCAGGAACACTGGAGTACCTTTTAAACAAACAAACACACAATAATTATAGTTTTATTACGGTCATTTCCACATACATAATTGTTGCTAAATATAAATGTGAGGTCTATTGTCTTAAATTATGGACAGCCAAATACGGCATTCCAAAACGTATTATAGACACTTTCAAGAATTTCTGTTGATTATATACTTTTTTGGGTTGTGGGCTTTACAAGAAATACCACTATATACTGCATTTATTAGAGTTATATAAAGAATTTATATATAAAAAACTTTGTAAAAACTATGTAAAATTTAGCACACTGAGGGAAAAGAAACACAAAAAAGTGTCATGTACAAATATTATATCAAAGCAAATTTAATATGCTACATTTTAGGTTTCCCAATATTTCCAGAAATTGCACACAAACATGTAAAATCAATTAAACATAACTATGGATACCCAAACTTTTATAATAATAATCATCATCATCATCGTTTAATATTTAAGTTTTACTATGGTAAATATCGTTGCTGTCAGAAAAAAACCTTGTATCTCCATTTTGTCATTTTTCAGTTTTTGACCTAATTTGAAAATACCTGTTGTCCTTTAGGTTGTGTGTAAATTTCATGAAGAATGGACCAAAAGAAATGGCCCAAAATTACTTTGAAAATATTCTGGTTCCATTGACTTACTTTAAAAGTAAAGTAGCTTTTTCCTTCTCCTGTAAAGTTACCAGTTTGGAGATTTTCTTCCACCAACAGCGATATGGTTAATATAATCAATAAGAAATAACCATCAAATACATTTCTTGTCTTTGCACAATACAGGACTTTTGTAAAGCTGCTGTTTGTTGCTTGTTAGTATTTATTGTTTGCATATTTATAAATATGTTATGATACACAAAGCGTAACACTCAAGTCACTGGACCACAACCAATCACAAACTGCCAGTACTGACCCAGGAGAGTGTCTAGACATTAACGTCATGAAGCTCCTCACATTTTAAGCCTCTTGTTACATTTTCATTCGGGCTGCTTCAAATCTATCCTTTTCCAGGCACTTCAGGCTGCAGTGGACAGGATATTTTGGTGGATGTTGCCCTTTTACACTGATGTGAGATCAATCCTGCTTTTTTTGTTCAATGGCTGAATTAAGACTCGGGTTGGACGAGCTGCAGGGTGAAGTACATCAGTGTAAAAGGATCATTTCTCCTCTGGACAGTCCTGTCACAGCTATAAATGCAGCATGATTCATGATTCAGCACTGCTTTCGTCAATAAGCCCTTCATTTGAATCTCCTGTTTTTTCACAGTAGTCAGAGTAAATGAATCAATCAACGTGTTATTTAATCTGTCAGTCACCTTGGTTGATCTGGACACCACTGATGATCTAATCAATGAGCTTTCCCCAAACCACACCAATCAATAGACTTCTAGTCATGCCAAGTAATGAGGGGAAAATATTTTAATTAATCCTGAAACAAAGGATCATAAAACAGAGCATAGCAATGCATTTCAGTGAGTGTGTGTACATGCACTCAATAATCCAATCATAATCCAACGTAACCACCACACTCTGATCTGGAAATCTGGCTGAGAAATCTGATAAAGAGAGCTGCACTTTAGCTCAGTAATCAGATTTCTCAGTGCACATAAACTTGTACTCTGATTTCTATCGAATTTCTCAGCCTGCGCATGCGCGAGATCAGACTGTGGATGCCACAAGACGCAGCAAAACCAAACACGAAATGAAGGATTTCAATATTCTTCGTCTTCTGGATGATGTAAGTTCATATTTTCAGGTAACGTGGCACCTCTTACACATCGTCTATCCACATCTTGTATCTTGTATCTACCTCAGACTAACTGCACATAGGGAATGTGTACAACAGCACATTTCATAGTTTTATGTTATAGCTTATTACTGTACAACTGTACATTGGAATAGTGTAATACTAGTGTATATTGTGTTTATGTGGATATTCACAGTCGGTGTATATATTTTTTGCCTTCTTATATGTATGTATATATACATAAAATTTAAATTCTATAAGGGGGATACTCACCTGAGATTTTCACTCACCTTGCACCTGTGTAAATGTGAGGTGACAATAAACGTGATTTGATTTGATTTGATTTGATACGATGTTTTAAAAAAAAGTCACGGCATGGAGTTTTATGAGTTTGACATTACATTTACGTTGCGTCTGATTCTGTGAGTTTATGGGCTGGTTGTAAAGCGGTAATCTGATTACTGTCTGACTCATGTAGACCTGGAGTTTCCCCATTATCTGATTACTCAAGTGATTGTTGAATTAAACGCTTAAAATCTCAGACTTATTTCATACTAAGGCTTATTACATAGTAACTACAGGGACTTCAATACAAACTGGTTGAGCAATTCTTAATCAAATCAAATCACATTTATTGTCACATCACAATGTGACATCACATTGTCACATCACAGGTGCAAAAGTGAGTGAAAATCTTAGGCGTGTAGCCCCCTTGTAGTACTTAAATACTATATATATATATATATATATATATATATATAGAGAGAGAGAGAGAGAGAGAGAGAGAGAGAGACGGTTTGCAGTTTTTGACATAATTTGAAAACGCCTGTTAGCCTTTACATGGGGTGTAAATTTCATGATGAAAAGAAATATATACTCTATACAATAAAAGGAGTAGAGTATACATTTCACTATGCAATGAAATATATTTCAAAATGATAATATAACACCAAATGATATATTTTCACTTTGTCACCCAGCCCTAGTTGTTTGTACCAAAAGCAATCAAGCTGAATTTTTACATGACTATGCACCAACATCACTTTATTGCTTGCAATTAAACAGGCTGCTGTGTGCCTTTACAACTGACATGCGTAAATCGTCTGATTGGCTTCTCTGCAATGTGACATCAAAAAAACAGTGAATTCCAGTGAAAGCCCATTTTTTAACATCTAAGTCTCATCTTGTATAACACTTACATGCAAATGTTTGAATACTGGTCAATAGACATGTTTGTTGATAGAGTTTAACTACATTAACACATCCTCTACATACAACACATTTCAATATCGCATTTTCTGCTCATTTTAGCAGACAGTTTAGATTTATTGACCGAGCTTAAAAAGTAAAACGCAAAATATAAAATGTGCCATAACTTTTTTACCAGCCACATTTTATGTTTTACAAGAAATGTGTCAAATACAGTAAACAAACAGCAATCGTGCTCTAACGTGTGCAGAAGTGTGTTCTCTGTCTAGGATGTGCAACTGATTTTCATTTAGAAGATCAACAGCACATAATTTGACCAGGGGTGCCCAAACTTTTGCATACAGCTGTGTATAAACTGAACAATACTTTGGTTCTTTGAAACTTTAATCTCTACATTCTGTATCCATCACAGTGTCAGCCTCCTCTCTCAGCCCGCACATGCAGTAAGATCATAAGTCTGTGAGCAGATCAGCACGAAAACCAAAGTGCTAGTGTGAACTGTATTAAGGTGCCTTGAGAACATGAATTCATCCATCTGATATAAGTCCAAACGTCATCCACCGATACATCAGCCACGCTGTCAACTATCAGAATACCAACAACTATCAGACACACGATGTTTGCAGCACAACACAAAGCGAAACGCACGCAGCCTCAGTCCAAAATTAAACCATATGCCAGGTCAAACATGCAGCTTTTACTGTGTTTAAATCTCTTCAGTCTTTTGTTAGAACTGAGGGATTTTCCTCCTCCTGAACCAGCAGGAGCTGGAGAGCCTCACTCCGACTGCCTTTCCTCAGCTCTCTGTTAGGAGCCTTTTACAGCCTAAATACCGAATTTCCAAAATGACTGATGGCAAATTGGCTTTACATGCTAATATGAACGCAATCATTCACTCAGAATACTGTATATAGACAAACACAGGTGTAGATTTTGGGGAGTGGGATGGGAGGACATGTCCTCTTCAACAATAAGTCACTCTTAACCTATCTGAACCTTGCTTTTTAAGTGGATCTTACTGCTTTTGGTTGGTAAATGTGATGAAAAGATATTTAATATATTCTAAATCATATCATTTTTAAACAACTATGGCTTATACCAGGGGTGGGGAACTGGTTCTTAAGGGCCAGATTCACACACAATTTGGAAAATATCCGTCTCAAACATCTCTGATGCAACTCACCAAACTGGGCTGGATGCTGGCCCTCAGTTCCCACAGCTGGCTCTAACAGAGGTTTTTATATTGATGCAGTAATGCAGAACAACTATAACACATATCACTACAACATACATCACTACTTCACTGAATGGATACATTAACAGCAGCAAAATAATCTAAAATAACAAAATTAAATTCAATTAAAAATAGATACATCAAATTTAACAATAATAATACTGATGGTAATTAGACATTGGGGGAATGAAAATATAGTGCACAGGTCCAGATATCTGAGGATATCATTTTGAGGGAAGTAATCCAATGCTCCGTTTCTCTCCGTTTGTTTATAAGAAGGTAGGATTATTCAACTCAAATCTAGATGTTCCTTCACGGCTTTACGTTCCTGCGCAAAGACTCATGGGAAATGAAGTCCGTATATATTTACAATCTTTCACGCTCCTTTACTGTAGCCGACTGAGCCGGCTCCACTGCTCTGATGCTCAGGAGTGTCAGGGTGTTTAAAAGTGAGGTAAAGTACGCGGGTTATTTGTGATAAAGTAAGACACTGCTAGCCTGATGAGCTAGCTAGTTATCTGTCTATCGCAGACTCGGCTCAGACGCTAACTTAGATAAGCTAATGCTAGTTTGTTAGCGATAGCTGTCTAGCTAGCCAGTTTAGTCGTAGCAGATTTTAGGTGTAGCAAATTTATTTAGTTGGTTAAACCTCTGATTAAACTCGCCTGCTTTAAATGGGTTTTGGGCCGTTTGAGTTCTGTTGTCTGTTGGTTCTGTCGACCTGACGTGAAGCGTCTGCTTGAGTTTCATTGTGTTAAAGCTGATAAAGTGCAGTCCGATTCTCTCTCTCTCTCTCTCTCTCTCTCTCTCTGTCTGTCTCTCTCTCTCTGTATCTCTCTGTCTCTGTTTTTCTCTTTCTCTCTCTCCCTCTATCTGTCTGTCTCGCTGTCTCTTTCTCTCTCTCTCTCTCTCTGTCTCTGTGTCTGTCTCTCTCTCTCTCTCTCTCTGTTTCTCTCACTCTCTCTCTCTCTCTCTCTCTCTCTCTGTCTCTCTGTGTTTCTCTCTCTCTCTCTCTCTCTCTCTCTCTGATGGCTACACTAATCTGTGTGTATAAATGGTAATGAAGGAAAGAAAGACTGATGTTAAAACTATTTTGAGCATCTTAAATCAGATGGCTCGGGTGGTCTGGATGAGCCCCCTCAGACTTACAGTGAAGCCTATGGCACCACTTTAATGATCATGTGCTCACAGCTAACACTGCATTAATCATACATAGATGACAGAGTAGCGCTGACAGACACCTGTTGCTTGTAGCTCTGACTTGGTGTAAATCATTGACTGTAAATCATTTCATTTGGCTTTAAATTTAGACCCAGGCTGCGCTGTAAGTCTTTGAAAGTTTGCTTACTTTTTTTTTACGTGTTTCCAATAATCTTTTATAGACAGGCCAGTTATTTCCCCAGCTCACCTGTAAAAGATTATTTGTTCAGAGGTTTTTCATTTAGACTGAATTATAAGCGTTTACAAGTTCTCTCGTTACGCTGCCCGTGATTAGACTGTAAACCTTATTTGTTTAGGTTCTGAGCTGTCAGATCTGGGCTCAGGCTGCATTATTAGGACTTAAAACTGTAATTGTTTCACTGGCATCCAGTGGCTTCCATCAACCATAAATGTTATTGTTCAGCTGTTTTAAAGTGTGATCACATCTTTTTCATTTCCAGTAACTTCCCTCCACAGTGAAGGATCATTTGTTCAGAGTGTTTACATTTGGACTCTGCAATAGAGCACTAAAAGATTAAGATTAAGTGACCCTTATTAGTCCCACAACAGGGAAGTTTCACCTCTGTATTTAACCCATCTGTGAAGTGAAGCATCACACACACACTAGTGAGCACACACACACACACACACACACTAGGGGGCAGTGAGCACACTTGCCGGGAGCGTGGGCAGCCCTATCCGCAGCGCCCGGGGAGGGGTTGGGGGTTAGGTGCCTTGCGCAAGGACACCTTGGTCACGCACTGTCAGCACCGGCAACCTTACAGTTACAGGGTTGGTTCCCAAACCTCAGCCCATGACTGCCAAAATCTGGAAATTCCACAGATTTTTCAGAATTCCATAATCAAATCCCTAAGATGTAAACAGTCATTCAGGGTTGTTTGATGTGAAACGCTCAGTTCAAGCCTGAATTGCTCACAGTGCTTGTGAAGGGAACCAGGCGTCTGAGGTATGCAGTGTCTCCAAAGCCTCCTTCACAGAAAGCTAGCCCACAGAATGGTTATGAATACACTGGCTGGTGCCCGAGAGTTTTGAGACAAGCTTTTGGAAAAAGGAAAAATAAAACTTAAAAGTATTTTCACATTTACTATTTTACCATTATCACCATTACATATAGAAACTCAGGACCCACTGTAAGACCAAAAGAAATGGCTGTACACGGTGTTTCTCTACAGCGACTCAGTTCACATCAAACCACTCTGAGTGACACTGTTTCCATCTCAACGGCTCAATTTTGCGGATTCTTTCCCCCTTGACAAGTTTTAACACACTCTTAAAAAAAGATGGTTCTCAAAGAGTTCTTTAGTAAAGGCCAAACCAAGAGTTCTATATAGAACCTTTTGCATACTGAAATATTTCTTTGCATGGTGAAATGGTTCTTCAGATTGATGGAGAATATGTGTTGTATATGATTCTTTATAGAACCCTTTTGAAAAAGGTTCTAGCACCAAAAAGGATTCTGCTATTGTTATGGCATCAACCTCCATCAGTCTGAAAAACCATGTCACCATGCAAAGAACCGTTTCAGCATGCACATCATTCATTAAAGTGCTCATGGTTCTATAGAGAACCACTGTCTTTACTTAAGAACCCTTGAAGAGCCATTTTTTGAAAGTGTTGTGACAACAGAAGTCTTTTTGGTCTCTATATGCACACTTAAAATGATGGTTCTTCAAGTGTTCTTTAGTACAGAACCGTAAAGACTCAAAGTACCCTTTTTATGATTAAATGGTTCTTTGCACCATGAAAGGGCTCTTCAGACTGATGGAGAACGTGCAGTAGATGGTTTTATATGGACCCTTTTTAAAAAACATTTTTTATAACACGTAAAAAGGTTTCTTCTTTTGTTGCAAGCTTGACATTGAGTAAAAGAACCCTTTTTGGTGCTATAAAGAACCTTTTTTGAAAAGGTTCTATATAGAAAAACCATTTACAGCACAATCTCCATCAGTCTGAAGAACCATTTCACTATGCAAATCCAAGTAATCATGGAGAGGGTTCCTTGCGTGCTCATGGTTCTATATAGAACCACTTTCTTTACTAAAGAACCCTTGAAGAACCATCTTTTTTAAGAGTATAGAAATATTTTACTCATGGTTCTAAATAGAACCACTCCCTTTCCTAAAGAACCCTTGAAGAGCCATCTTTTTAAGAGTATAGAATTATTTTATAGATGAAGGGGGTGAGGGTCTGAAGGTGAGGGACTAGAAAGCGGGGGCTCACCTGGGCAGAGCGGCGCGACGGAGAAAGATGAAGGGGGTGAGGGACTAGAAAGCGGGGGCTCACCTGGGCAGAGCGGCGCGGCGCAGAGAGATGAAGGGGATGAGGGTCTGAAGGTGAGGGACTAGAAAGCGGGGGCTCACCTGGGCAGAGCGGCGCGACGGAGAGAGATGAAAGGGGTGAGGGACTAGAAAGCGGGGGCTCACCTGGGCAGAGCGGCGCGACGGAGAGAGATGAAAGGGGTGAGGGACTAGAAAGCGGGGGCTCACCTGGGCAGAGCGGCGCGGCGCAGAGCAGCAGCAGCGCGAAGAGTGCGAGGCTCGCGCTGTGAACTGGAGAAAGTGCGCTGCCGCTGCTGCTCGCGCTCGTCCTCGCGCTGCTTCTGTAGTTCAGGCTCGCGCTGCTGCTGCTGGGGCTCGCGCTCCGAGTCGCTCGCTTTGGGCACCTGTTGCTCTTCATGTTGCCGACGGCGCGCGCACACGTTCCGCTCCGTCGCTCGCGCTCTTTTGGACGCTGTGGACGCGCGGCGGCGGAGGGGATTTGAAGGCGCGCGCGCGGTCACGAGAAGCGCGTCACGAGCTCAGCGGCGCCGTTCCACACCACGCTCGCGGTGCGGATCTGATGTCACTGTGGAGTTTTTTTCCTAAAGGTTCATTCACAAACACTGTTTACACCGTTAAACTAAAGCACGACGATTACAGGGTTATTAACGCCACTGAGTCGCACGCCGCGCCGATCAACGCGTTATACTATAGAACAGAAGCGTCAATTTAACGGTTTTCAGTTTTTGACATAATTTGAATATGCCTGTTGTTTCTTACATCTTCTGCAAATTTCATGATGAAGGGACCAAAAGAAACGGCCCAAAATGACTTGGAGAAACGCCTGGTTCCATTGACTTACATTAAAAGTAAAGTAGGTTTTTCCCTTCTCCTGTAAAGTTACCATTTTGGAGATACGAGGTTTTGTTCCAACAACAGCAAAAACAGGTTTTTGTGTTAAAGTGAGTTCATTAACATTGTCAGTCACTCATTTGCCCCAATCAGGCATAACATTATGACCTCCTTGTTTGCTCATTGTCCATTTTATCAGCTCCACTTACTGTATAGCTGCACTTTGTAGTTCTACAGTTACAGACTGTAGTCCATCTGTTTCTCTGACACTTTGTTACCCCCTTTACCCTGTTCTTCAGTAGTCAGGACCCCCATGGACCCTCACAAAGCAGGTACTATTTGGGAGGTGGATCATTCTCAGCACTGCAGTGACACTGACGTTGTGGTGGTGTGTTAGTGTGTGTTGCGCTGGTCTGAGTGGATCAGACACAGCAGTGCTGCTGGAGTTTTTAAACACCTCAATGTCACTGCTGGACTGAGAATAGTCCACCAACCAAAAAGATCCAGCCGACAGCGTCTTGTGACCACTGATGAAGGACTAGAGGACGAGCAACACAAACTGTGCAGCAGCAGATGAGCCATCATCTCCGATGTTACATCTACACGGTGGACTGACAAGGTAGGAGTGTCTAATAGAGTGGACAGTGAGTGGACACCGTGTTTTAAAAACAGCAGCACTGCTGTGTCTGATCCACTCAGACCAGCACAACACACATTAACAAACTACCACAATGATCCACCACCCAAATAATACCTGCTCTGTGAGGGTCCATGGGGGTCCTGACCACTGAAGAACAGGGTGAAAAAGCACTCCAAAAGTATCAGAGAAACAGATGGACTACAGTCTGTAACTGTAGAAGTACAACGTGCATCTATGTAGTAAATGGAGCTGATACAAAAGCCGATACAAAAGGCAGCTGGCATTTTAAATATAAATTTAAAACAATAAAACAAAAATGCTGTTGCTATTAATTTGGTTTTGGTTTTCATACCAATAGTTTTGTAGCTTTAACATGTATGTCAACAGGATGTGACTAAGTGCTTCATCTGATCAAGGCAGTTCATGTGGTGGAGTATGAATCTAAGTGGAACTAGCACACTTTGAAAGGCTTAATTAGAAATCAGTGGAGGTCTTCATTCCAGAATGAGATGATTCATGACCCAACCTCGCTGGCGTTCAGCCACCTTGAAGAGAACCTGTGATGATGGTGTTGGATCTTTGAATGCTTTTCCAGGCTTCTTCTGAAAATCCTACAAAACTGTTGCTATCTCTTCACCACTGATCACCACAGGATCTCTTTCATGGAATTCGGTGCCTGTATGTGAAAGTAGCAGAGGCAGGTTTGAGTTTTTATCAGAAATGCTTCATGAAAACAGGCTGAGAAGCAGGAGAGTTTAAAGTGCTTGCTCACTCGTCTGGGTCCCCTGCCCTACCCCCAACTTGGCTGCCTCAGTGGCCTTCGCACATCACAAACACACACCCTGTTTAGAGCTGTATGGCTTCCAGCTGTTTGCTTTAGCAAGGTCATTGGTTTTTCTTCAAGGATCAGTACCAGAAGTCTCTTAAACAGGGATGCAAAACAATACGAGCTCAGTGAGTCAAATTTAATCACATCTAACAATAAAACAGTATGAGTCATCTCCATATAGTGCTCAGTTCTGTTTAATTAACATTAACATGGATCTTGTAACATTTTATGCTAAAAGGAAATCCTCAGTTTTCTCAGTGATAATCTGCACGCCAGTTCATCAAACCTTCAAATGAAGAGATCAGACTATGAAAAACAGTGTCAACTATGACACATATGCAAACAAACAAAAGGTATTAGACCTGTAGACAAATAAGTAAACACACACACACACACATTTTCCAAGCCGCTTATCATTCTGGGTCGCGGGGAGTGCAAGCCCAGCTGTCACTGGTCAGAAGGCAGGATACACCCTGGACAGGCCACCAGTCACAATGAGTAAACACAATGTAATCCAGTGAACTATAATACACTACATGGCCAAAAGCCTATGGGCAACTAAACAAAGATCTGTGCAGGCCAGTCTAGTTTACACCAGACACAACAAACTGTTTGTGACACTTGCTTTGTGAGTTGGGGCAGCATCAATCTTCCCCAAACTGTTTCCACAAAGTTGAAAGTGTACAGTTCTCTAGGAAGTCATTTATTCCTCCTCCAGACATTTATTCCTCCTCCACCAAACTTTACAGTTGACATTGTGCATTCAGGCAGGTAGCATTGTCTTGTCTTCCACCAAATCCAGATTAATTCGTCTGTCAAATGACTCTAGAAAACACATTTCCACTGCACTAGAGTCCAATGGTGGTGTGCTTTACATCACTCTAGCTGACACTTGGCATTGTTCATGGTGATCTTTGGCTCATGTGCAACTGTTCAGTCCTCAAAAGCAGGGCAGCAACAATTAATTGTTAGCAATGAATCACGGTATTGATTAAGTGGCTTGATGGTGTGCGCTTCTTTCATTTACATGATTGAAAGTGGGAAACACAGATTGGGCAGACTGGACTACAGTGTTGCACACGACCCAAAAAGATCTAAACTATGAAAATATTTCACTTTAATGTCTTCTTCTTGTAAAATAGAGCTCAGCATGACCTCCAGGCGTAAGTATGAGAGAGATTATGGTACATCAACTCGGCACGGTGAGATCATAAAATGTTCTTAAAACTGTAGTCAGTGCAAAGCTTTGCAGCCCATTGTGTTTTCAAATGAGCAGCTCTGACTGAAGGGCTGCAGTTTGAAACTGGTGGTCTAAACTGCACAGCTAAACATCCAGTTACATGGTTATTGGGTCTACTTCTATGCTAATGCACACAAACTAGCTTGGATATTTTTAGTGCTGTTCTCTGGATTTTTGCCTCCCGTCCTCACTAAAAGGTTAAAGTCAATAAGATTTGTTAAAAACTCTAGTTTCAGTATTTGAATGTGGACTGATTTAAAAAAAAAAGATAAAAAGGAATGTATCTGAAAGTGCCGAAATCACATGCGGGTTATTGCTGTTTTCCTTATGTTGAGCTGCTTTAGATGCTTCAGGCCTTTCTATCTGACACGGCTGGTGACTGGACTGTTAGTGTGTCATCTGTATGATCAAATTTCTTTACATGATGCAACCACACGGAAGCTAGTTCATTTATTTTTGTTTTATTATTAGTGGAGAAATACAAAAAAACAGCATATCAAACTGTCAAGAAAATCTGCCACTGATATGTTGATAGACAACCACTTTTAAAAAACATTCATTAGAAGTTGCTCGACTAAAATCTGCAGGTTTTCGTTTCCTAGTTAATCAATTCACTGAAATCATAACATAAAACTAATTGATTACTTTTGGTTAGAATTGATTGGAATTCATAGATATTTCCACTTTACATTGAGAGCACTTACAGTCATTGAGGTCTTTCATACAACCAATTCTACTCATGGTGCTTGTCTATGGATGTTTAAGGGCTGCATGCTTGGTTATGTATACCTGTTTTAGCAATGTGTTTGGCTGAGATTGCCAAACAAACTCATTTGAAAGGGTGTCCACATACTTTTGGCCATTACGTTTATTGTGCACCCCAATATACAGTTAACTTAACATTATTTTTCTGATTGATTCTCTGCCTGGAAAAGGCAAAAAACTTAAGTATGTATGAAGATAATAAAGACAATCCAGTTAAAACCAGAGTGCAAAAAAAAACATCTGTTCATCTTTTCTGATCATAATAACATCATTACATAATTCAATAACACACATAAGAACTGGGTTCAGCAGTCACACAGCTACATGTGCTCCAACTGGCTGAGCATTTAGCAGCAAATAAGACCCTATTTTCTCAAGACTGAACTTCATACGATGGTAAAACCCTCTATTAGCCAGGTCAGGCAATGTTCACTGGCCTACAGCAGTGAAGTAGAACGTCTAGCGCTGATGTTCCCTCCACTGTGTGGGCTTGCTGAATGTGAATGTGCGTCATTTGCCGGTCATAAAGCAGGAAAGTAGTTAAGGGCCCAAACACAGTGAGATGTCGGCAAAGTGCTTTTAACATGTAACATTAGGTGAAAGTTTAAAAAAAATAAGTGGAAAAAAAGACCTGGTCGACTACTAAAACTTTTCACATAAGATAACCAATACTTAAAACATAGAGAGAGAGAGACAGAGAGAGAGAGATAGATAGAGAGAGAGAGACAGAGAGAGAGAAATTCATCTACGCTTCTGCTTCAGATCTGAAAAGATACAGAGCTTCTGTCCTTCCTTTCACTGTGAGAAGACAACTCAACACTATGAGTCTGAAAGGATGTGTAGCTGTCAAGAGAGAAAAGAAATAGATTTAAGAAAAAAGAAGACAACTTGTAAATCAAACAGAGAAGCTGCTGATGTTCTCAGAAAAATGGACTGACCAACCCAGAGTCCAGACCTCAATATCACTGAATGTGTTTGGATGACTTCTAAGACTGAGCTTTGGAGGTGTGGAAAAATACAGCTGCAGATTTTGTTGAAAACCTGAAAGCAAGTCTCTCAGGTAGATGTTTGAGAAGCTGTAATAAAGCTGTTATGAAAAAAACAGCCATTAGGGGTGTACTTTGTGTAGTTCTGGTGCCGGTTCCAAGCCCGGATAAATGGTGAGGGTTGCGTCAGGAAGGGCATCCGGCATAAAATTTGTGAGAAAACTATCATGCGGATCACAAATATGATTGCCATACCGGATCGGTCGAGGCCCAGGTTAACAACGACCGCCTCCGGTGCTGTTGGAAATCGGACTACTGTAGGTCGAAGACCATCAAAGAGGAGAGGAGGAAGTTGGGTTAGAAGGCAGCGAGAGAGAAGGAAAGGCAGGAGTGTGGAGGTTAGAGTAGGGACTCTGAACATAGGGACAATGACTGGTAAAGGCAGAGAGCTTGCAGACATGATGAAGAGAAGGAAGGTAGATATTCTGTGTGTCCAGGAGACCAGATGGAAAGGAAGCAAGGCCAGGAACATTGGAGGTGGATTCAAACTGTTCTATCATGGTGTAGACAGGAAGAGAAATGGAGTAGGGATAATCCTAAAGGAACAGCTTGTGAAAAGTGTTCTGGATGTAGAGAGAGTGTCAGACAGGATCATGAGCCTGAAGTTGGAGGTTGATGGTGTAGTTTTGAATGTGGTCAGTTCATATGCACCACAGGTTGGTTGCCAGTTAGAGGAGAAAGAGGAATTGTGGAGTAAGATGAATGAAGTGGTAAATGGTGTCCCTAGAGAGGAGAGATTAGTGATTGGTGCAGACTTCAATGGACATGTTGGTGAAGGGAACAGAGGGGATGAAGAGGTGCTGGGTATGTATGGTGTGAAAGACAGAAATGCGGAAGGTCAGATGGTTGGAGATTTTGCAAAGAGAATGGAAATGGCTGTGGTGAACATGTATTTTCAGAAGAGGGAAGAACACAGGGTGACATACAAGAGTGGAGGGAGGTGCACACAGGTGGATTATATCCTTAGCAGGAGATGCCACCTAAAGGAGATTGGAGATTGTAAAGTGGTACCAGGGGAAGGTGTAGCAAGGCAGCATAGGGTGGTTGTCTGTAGAATGAGATTAGAAACAAAGAAGAGGAAGAGAGTGAAAACAGAGTCAAAGATTAGATGATGGAAGCTGAAGGAGGAGGATGGTTGCAGGCAGTTCAGGGAAAAATTGCAACAGGCCCTTGGGGGCAGTGAGGAGCTACCTGAGGACTGGAAAATACAGCTAAGGTGGTGAGAGAAACTGGCAAAAATGTGTTGGGTGTTTCGTCTGGTCAGTGGAAAGAAGACAAGGAAAGGTGGTGGTGGAATGAGGAAGTCCAGGAGAGTATTCAGAAGAAGAAGGCAGCTAAGAAAAAGTGGGATAACCAGAGAGATGAAGGAAGTATGCAGGAGTACTGTGAAGTGCAGAGAATTGGTAAGGTGGAAGTGAGGGCAGCTTTAAAAAGGATGAAGAATGGAAAGGCAGTTGGTCCAGATGACATACCTGTGGAGGTATGGAGATGTTTAGGAGAGAAGGCAGTGGACTTTTTAACCAGGTTGTTTAACAAAATCCTGGAGAGTGAGAGGATGCCTGATGAGTGGAAAAGCAGTGTACTGGTCATCATTTTTAAGAACAAGGGTGATGTGCAGAGCTGCAGTAACTACAGAGGTATAAAGTTGATGAGCCACACCATGAAGTTATGGGAAAGAGTTGTTGAAGCAAGGCTAAGGCGAGAGGTTCAGATCAGTGAGCAGCAGTTTTGTTTCATGCCCAGAATGAGTACCACAGATGCAATTTTTGCGTTGAGAGTGTTGGTAGAGAAGTACAGAGAAGGTCAGAAGGAGCTATATTGTGTCGTTGTGGATCTAGAGAAGGCATATGATAGGGTGCCAAGAGAGGAACTGTGGTACTGTATGAGGAAGTCAGGTGTAGCTGAAAAGTATGTTAGGGTGGTGCAGGACA
The DNA here is from genome assembly GCF_015220715.1 of Pygocentrus nattereri. Taxonomy (NCBI): domain Eukaryota; kingdom Metazoa; phylum Chordata; class Actinopteri; order Characiformes; family Serrasalmidae; genus Pygocentrus; species Pygocentrus nattereri. Next base: position 26,387,534 of record NC_051214.1, read on the forward strand.
TGTATGAGGATAGTGAGTGAATGAAAGGTTGACAGATGAGGCCAGGCAGGAGGCTCCATGGACCATGATGTTTGCAGATGACATTCTAATCTGTGGTGAGAGTAGAGAGCAGGTGGAAGAGAATCTGGAGAGGTGGAGGTTTGCACTGGAGAGGAGAGGAATGAAGGTCAGTAGAGATAAGACGGAATACACGTGTGTGAATGAGAGGGAGGCAGGTGGAAAGGTGAAGATGCAAGGAGTAGAGGTCGTAAAGGTGGATGACTTCAAATATCTTGGGTCAACCATCCAGAGCAATGGACAGTGTAGAAAAGAGGTGAAGAAGAGGGTGCAGGCAGGATGGAGTGGGTGGATACGGGTGTCAGGGCTGATGTGTGACAGACGGATAGCAGCAAGAGTGAAAGGGAAGGTTTACAAGACAGTAGTGCATCCTGCTATGATGTATGGTTTGGAGACTGTGGCTCTGTCTAAAAGACAGGAGGCTGAGCTGGAGGTGGTGGAGATGAAGATGCTGAGATTTTCGTTGGGAGTGACAAGGATGGACAAGATTAGAAATGAGCAGATCAGAGGGACAGTGAAGGTGGAGCAGTTTGGAGATAAAGCCAGAGAGGCCAGGTTGAGATGGTTTGGACATGTGTTGAGGAGGAATAGTGGATATATTGGTCAAAGAATGTTGGAGATGGAGCTGCCGGGCAGAAGGAGAAGAGGTAGACCTCAGAGAAGGTTTATGGATGTAGTGAAGGTGGACATGGAGAGGGTTGGTGTAAAAGTAGAGGAGGCAGTGGATAGGGCAAGATGGAGGCAGATGATCCGCTGTGGCGACCCCTAAAGGGAGCAGCCGAAAGAAGAAGAAGAATAAAGCTGTCATAAAGCTGTAATAAAGGGAAAGCATGGCCAGACAACATTGAAATACATTTTTCAACATTTGAATATGACATTTACAAGGTGTGTGACATCAACATGTGACTAATGGTTGTGATACAGATCAAAACTGGCAGTGCAGGTTTTTTTTCCGAATGGTCTTTTGTCTTGGACAGTCGCTCTGTTGATGGGGCTTCAGGGCAAGACACAGTTCTTATTGCCTTGTCTATTTACTGCAATCATTGCTTCTGAGAATGACAGAAATGAAGCTCTAGGTCCACGATACTGAAACACGAATAATCAGTTGGCTTTGCAAGCCCTGAAAACAGCACCGTTTCTGACCAGACTGAACAAATTCACTGAGTTAACATCGTAATTTGGCATTTCAGAGTGTCTATCAGAGTGTAAATGAGAGGCTTTTTATCCAATCAGTTTCACTGAGGGAGCGCTTATTTCATTACACAAAATGAAAGAAAGAGAACCCTGTCTCCTCAGCTGTCATCTACACTGTGATTTACAAAGACCAATAAGAGGACGAAGTGTTATAGTGATGGGAAAACATGCAAAATATGGCCATTTGTAATCAGCTTCTGTTCATTTGGGAAATGCTGCATTAGAAACCTGTTCTCTCGAATCGTACATAAATACAGACAATGCTGCTGCAGCAGTTTAAATACAAGAGCTCCTTATTATGAAAATATCAAGTGTTTGAGACCTCATGGGATTCATATATAAATATTCAGCTCTGGAAAAAGGCTTAAGGAAATGAGGAACACTCACAGAAATCACTCACAATCCTCTGAACTATACGCGTGATATACCACAATATCTTATACGGAATGGTAAGTCATATATGAGGTATAAGCAGTGAGTCATGAGCACTCATGCATTCTAAAGCATTCATACATGTGTGATGTTATAAAGCAGGACTACAAAATCTAATAAAGACAGGATACATGCAGTTCTGTTTTACTGTATGCTTGCAATAATATTGTAATCACAAATGTAATGCATTATAATTTATGTATGATTTCTACATTTCACAATTAGTCATGTTGTAATTGGTTTATAATGTAATTGTAAAAATGTTGCTGTAAAACTACTGTAAATTTCTGGCGACAAGTTGTTTTACAATAATTACTGTACCATATTAACAGTAAATAACAGTAAAATAGCAACTGTAAATTGTAACTTTATGGGCTCCCAGACCAATAAGATTATTGTGATGTAGGTCTATTCTCTTGCAGTAATAAGCTGTAAGTTAAATACAGTAATTCTCCTGTATTTTTATGTAACATCCATAAAAGTAATACAGCTCAGTAGCCAGAAATGAACAGTAACACATGCAAAAAAGATTTTTAAAACATGACCAAGGGCTGATATCTTGCAATACCAATAAACAATAAGAACCCTCAGGCCTTAGTATTTCAGCATTTTAATAACAACAAAAAAATAACTCCAGCATTTACAAGTTTTTAAAACACATATCACTGATGCTGAAAATAAACTCACCAATCTCCAAGATGGTAACTTTAAAGGAGAAGGAAAAATCTTCTTTACTTTTAATGTAAGTCAATGGAACCAGACTTTTTTTCAAAGTCATTTTGGGACGTTTCTGTTCCATTCATAATGAAATTTGCACACAATGTAAAGGACAACAGGCCTTTTCAGATTATGTCAAAAACTGAAAAAAGACAAAAACATAGATGCAAAGTTTTCTACTGACAGCATATTTATAAATGTTTTTATTAAAATGTAAAACACCTTCTATAATCATATGCAAAAATTTGGTGTGCAAAAGACTTTTATTGACTTTTTTAAGTGAAAATAAGTGACAGCCGCTACATAGAACACACTTCTGCACATTGCAATATATAATTACTGCTTATTTACTGAATTTCACATATTGGGAAAAAAAAGAACAATACAAAACTTTATGGCACATTCTAAATATTACATTTTGTTTTTTTTCCTAAATTAAATTCAGGGTAAAAATAGAAACTGTACATAAAGATGTGCAGAGAAACGACACATTTAAGATGGTTTCCTGTGGAGAACATGTTCACTTTTAGCCACTTATAAATAAAACAACATGTAGTTTCCACATTTAGTTTCAAACTTTTGCCTGTAAAGCATATGCAATAATCTCAGCTAAGTAATAATACACTCTCAGAAAAGAAGGTACAACACTGTCACTGGGGCAGTACCTTTCTTGTCACTGTGGTGATACCCTCAGGGGTAAATCTCAGTACCTCTAGTCATGGAACATAATTGAAATGATATTTTCTAAGATGTATTGACTCCACACAATCCGTCTCATCGCCAGGCTTTTTATTAAATGGTTCTGTTTTAAAAAATACGTTTATAAAAAGATACAAATATCTACTTTTCCACTGGGAAATACTTATTTAAGGTACACAATCAGACCTGAAAACCACTGTTGTACCTTTGAGGGAAAGTTTACACTGTTTGTACCTTGATGAATGAATCATGTACCTGCGTGGCACCTTTATTTCTAGCAGTGTACAGCTCAGTAATTCACACTTTTAATCATGGATTATAAAATGCCACATTAAACAAGCATTTTCTTTCTCTGATTTAAAGCATTGCAGCATTCAAAGTAAAAGATCTACACAGCTCTTCCTCACTGCAGTTCAGAACACAAAGTATTAAGTTGTATGTGAATCACCGTGACCCAGTGTCCTCTGTCTGGTGTAACTTATTCAACTGATATTGACACCAATAAACCAGTTACGCACTTCACTGAAAGTGCGTAAACACCTAGGACTTTATTTGAAGTTAATACAAGAGCATGACTCTTTCCATTGTGTATATGTGCTTATGGAGGTGTACGAGTGTATGGGCTTACAACTCAGTCATATTAAATAGATATATTATTCATAAATGGCTATTATTATGATAGGGTTTGGGTGATGATGATATTTTTTTTAAATTTGCATGTCAACAAGCGGTGACATTTGCACAATAAAGAAATCTCTGATATTACTTGACATTATTCTTTCAGTGTTTGCGCTCACGTCTTGCGCTGCATGCTTAACTGCGTAATCCTGCAACAAGTTCTCCTGTGTGTGTTCGTGAGTGCGTTTGATCGCCCTTGCCGCCATCATTCCTAATGACGCACGGGGGGAAGAAGATGTGATGCACAGATCGACAGCATGCCACTGGGAAATATCCTGTAAAGCTCAAAATGAATAAATAATCTGAGCATATCCCTTATAAGAAGGTTATTGCCTGATCAGATGTGAGTGTTGTGTTTTGTGCAGTTCAATTCGGCTGAGGTCTTTTCTACATACGTACATACATAACTGTGAAAGTGAGCACATGCTGGAAAGGTTGAACTAATAAATCCTCTGCAGGAGCCAAAGGAGAGATAATGGGAAGTGAATGTGGGGGATGAAACTAAGAAGATAAACAAAAAGTGGCTTGAGGCAGGTAAAGCTGTATATATATTCTCAGAAATAAAGGGGCCAAACAGGTTTCTTGGGCCATAGAAGAACCACTTTTGGTTCAGTCAGTGGTTCTTTAAAAGCAATATATTTTGTAAAGCTGGTCTGAAACGGGTAGCAGGAGAGCTTGACAGTCAGTTTTCCATCAGCGTCCGGCTGGACAGGTGGGCGGTCGTTTACCAAAAGGCAGGTAGAGGGAATTAGTTTTGTTCTGTTTGGGTGTATGTAAAACAGAGAATGTGGACATTTCCAGAGTGTGGCTAATGACTCTGGCAGATCTGACTATGACAGCTTAACTAAAAGGAGAGAAGCAGAAGGACACACAGACATGAGAGCACTCTGAAACAGTTTGGCATCCCTCCCATCCATTGGAAAGTCCTCCTAGAGTCTCTGCTCACAGTCAGTCACCTGTCTGGAACTTCCAGAGGGCCTAGAGTGACATTTGTTTCTTACTAAATTGATCCCAATTTTGGGAAATAAGACATGATTGGTTGATTCCTCTATCATTTCGCAATCTCTTAGTCGTCAACCTGACAGTTCAGACCTTCAGCTCAGCTCCTGATTTTCTGCTGGGCGTTTCACAAATTTAACCCCTTTTCTAACCAAAATTTTACAATGAAATAAGACTATTGCTACAATACTTGAGTTGAAATACCACAAACATGATGATTATACTAAATAAAATGAAAGCCCCGAGGGTTCCCCACTGCAGCAAAGAGAGGGAGAGTAAAGAGAGGCCAGCTATGAGTTGCCATCATTTCAGCGTAGTTGGGGGATGTAGAATTTATTAATTAACAGTAGAAGTTTAAAGACAAATAGAAATGTAGTTCAACATTTGATGACAACAAAAGAGAATTAAGTTGGCTTGTCACAGTTAGCCAGTTAGTTATGCCTTTTTTTTCTAATAGGAACACAGAATTGTCTTCCATATCAGTGACAGGTTGCAATATCACAGTACATAGAACGCTGCTGCTCTGAGTTACTTCACATCTATACACTTGGCTTGCCTAGCTTGACATATAGTGCGACTGCTAACCTAGTTAGCAATAGCAGTTTAAAAGATTAAAGGTGTTGCAACATTGTGCCCCTGAAAACTGACCAGTTCATAAAACACTGTTGCTTCAAACACCTTTCTTCTCATGAATGCAGTAAGCTAGCCATTCAAAACAAGGTCTTCTATCATACCTAGCCTTAACAACTGTTAGCCTGGTCATCTAAGTTTACTTAACCCCTTACATGACCCAAAGGTTTATTACACACTGCTATAACCTAAGAATAGCTCAGTTTGCTATATACACACATATATGTATGTATATACATTATATTTCCAAAGGTATTTGCTCGTCTGGCTTCACACGCATATGAAATTGAGTGATATCCCATTCTTAATCCATAGGGTTTAATATGATGTCGGCCCACCCTTTGCAGCTATAACAGCTTCAACTCTTCTGGGAAGGCTTTCCACAAGGTTTAGGAGTGTGTTTATGGGAATTTTTGACCATTCTTCCAGATGATTCCATTTCTGAGGTCAGACACTGATGTTGGACAAGAAGGCCTGGCTCGCAGTCACTGCTCTTCATCCCAAAGGTGTTCTATCGGGTTGAGGTCAGGACTCTGTGCAGGCCAGTCAAGTTCTTCCACACCAAATTTGCTCATCCATGTCTTTATGGACCTTGCTTTTTTGCACTGGTGCACAGTCCTTTGTGGGCATGAAATTGTTCAAAATTTCTTGGTGCTGAAGCATTAAGAGTTCCTTTCACTGGAACTAAGGGGCCGAGCCCAACTCCTGAAAAACAACCCCACACCGTAATCCCACCTTAATCGCCATAATCGCCCCTCCACCAAATATTACATTTGGCACAAGGCAGTCAGACAAGTACCATTCACCTGGCAACCGCCAAACCCAGACTCGTCCATCGGACTGCCAGATGGAGAAGCGTGATTCATCACTCCAGAGAACACGTCTCCACTACTCTAGAGTCCAGTGGTGGCGCTTTACACCACTGCATTCAATGCTTTGCATTGCGCTTGGTGATGTTGGATGTAGTGATGGTGATGTAGGTGATGTGTGCTTGTTGCACAGGTCCACGTTAGAATTCACTGGAGCTCCTGAGAGCAACCCATTCTTTCATTAATGTTTATAGAAGCAGTCTGCAGGCCTAGGGGCCTGAATTCAATGATTTGGATGGGTGACTAAATAGTTTTGGAAATATATGGAAATATATATATATATATGTGACACTTTCAGAAATGTTCACAATACCCAAAGTGTCATGACGTCTGATCATTTGGAACTGAAGATAGAACAACTTGTGGTAAAAAAAATACTATCAAAAACTGTAAATACAACCATTAGTACGTATATTGAGTATTTACTATGTTGTTGTGTAAATCCAGGCAAACAAGGTTAATTTTGCTCTCTTTATAATGAAACATGCAGCAGGTCAGTGATCTGCAAGTGCTGATGATATACACACTATGATTAGTTGTATTGTATGTTGACATACCTCATCATGATAACAGTATAGATTTTCATATTGCCCAGCCATAAACACTAAATTTTTTTTTTCCTAAAAGTGTACATTTAAGACGAGGACCACTTAGGAATCTTTATAATTAACCCAGGTTTGAATTGTGCTCATTTAGACCTTTCAAAGCCTTAATTCTCTGATGTTCTCTGTCCCCAGTATTACAACTGATATTTAAAGTCGTAAAGGAAGGAAGCTGAAAGCGGATGAAAGAGAAGCCAAACTGCCCCACCATCTCAACTTAAAAGACTCATTTGGCGCTCTGGATGCTCCCATTGATGACAACCTCTGGCTGACCTTTGACTGGCAGTGAACATATGTGGGCGTGATGTTGTGAGTGGTGCTTCCTGTCTCTAATTGGTCTACACCCTTCTCTCCTCCCCTACCGGATCATCTCCATCTCCCTATCTCTGTCCATCTTTATGCTATGCAAACAAAGACACCGAAGGCCCAGCCCAAAGCAGATGAAGTCAGCACAGACCCGGACTCTGCCTAATAACATGATTGAAGTGGAAAAAGCCAGTTCTGAATGAAAACACTCCCCTTACCCACTTCCACTCTGTAAGAGATAAAAAATGTCTTTTGGTTTTAATTGTCAGCTTAGAAGCTGAAGTTACTGCCAGTAATAAAAGCATGGCGTAGTTTCATATTCATTATTTTTCTCTCTTAACTCAGAGAAAAAAGTTGAGAATTTCTATCAAAACTGCAGATTCTAAATTATGAATTGGTACCACATTTGTGTTTGTAAGTAGAAGAGAAGATACTTTATTGTTTCATTTGAATTTAATGTAATGTTGATGTGTGTTTTTGCCACATGTTTCATTGGTTGGCATCAAAATAAATGGAAAAAGATCAAAAGTGCACACATAAACCTACGAATAGAGAACATAAATCAATCTCGAATGTAACTCTGTATGCAACTAACTATGCAATTAGCCATGTAATTGTGTAATTACACATTAATAATATAGCAAAAACAACTATGATAAACTCTAAATTTCTAATGGCCATGACTTTTGTGTTTCCAGGGAAGAGCATTACCATTAGCTGCAAATTACAAGCCTTCATCTGGAACTGAAAGAAACTGTTTGACGACTGTGGATTTGCGATAGACGCTACATTATTTGAACCACGACAACATGTTTTATCTTCTTTTCTCACAGTGGAAATAGCAGAGGGGAGTTTAGCATGACGAGGTTTTTCCACAATGGATCGGCGCCAGGTAATCAGCTATAAAGGTGGGGTTGTTGTAGTTCGATGGAAGTGCGTAATTATGGGTGGGGAGCAGAAATTGATTGACATTACTGCTCTCTGACCTAATTGGCTTATTGGTAGCTGGAGGGTTTCTATGACCCAGAAGCACAATGGGAAAAGTAATGACTCAGTAACGAATCAGCCAGGTGATTCTAAAGGGGCTGACTCACCCACAGAGTTTATCACAGCTTATCCTCCTTCTCCCTCTTCCTTACCCTCTCTCTCTCTCTTTGTCTCTCTCCTCTCTCCCCCTTCCTCTCTCTCTCTGTCTCTCTAACTTCTCTCTCTCTCTTTCTCTCTCTCTCTCCCTTCCTCTCTCTCCCTCTCCCTTCCTCTTTCTCTCTCTCTTTCTCTATCTCTCTCTTTTTCTCTCTCTCCCTCTCCCTTCCTCGCTTTACCCCCCCTCTCTCTCGCTATGTCCATTCCTCCATCCTTCTACTTCATTCGCACCCACTCATTTCCCATCATTATTCTTGTGGACACACAGAGTTTTACCCACGATTCAACATTTCCAGAAATTACAAGTCTGAAAAAAACATAATCTTTATGCAGCTTCATATCAGTTCATATATCTGATTTGGTACATAAAAGTCCTGCGTGTATTAAAACACATGCATTTCTGTACTTTTCCATCAAAAATAAACACAAACACACCTTGTTCCTTTCCCTGTGCACCATTTTATTTCCTTATTTGCAGTTCTATTCCTGTAGTTCCTCATCGTTTAGGTTTCCCAAGCTGTTTTCTCTGCCATCTACAGCCATCTGTTCCTTCTGCTAAAATCCATCATGTTCCACTGAAAACATACCACCACAATACCTTTCGCTGACAACAAGGACTAAACACTACTACTCAGTGGTTATAAAAACAGACGGATGCTTATGATGTGCAGGATGGTGGATGCAGTGGCTGTAATTTAAGAGGCAATAATGATAGTAATTGATGATAATTGACTGCCGTTCAAGCTTCATTCCGGCTTTATGTGCACAAAAAAGATCAGGGCTGTTTTTACAACTGACGTGCTGCAGACATCAAAGACGTACAAGCGTTGTTAAACCCAGGTAATCCACCATCTATAAACTTTCCCTTCTGCCTACAGTAAACATATCGTTCTAGCATGTCAAGCTAGGCTAAACCGCTCCGCCACAAAATAACAGGAACATTTGTTTTATGCCTGGTGAAGTTCATGACATCATCCTTATCTTCACAATTGTTTCACCCAAAATCAAATGTACACAATTTCCCCCTTTCCTTAAGTATAGTTCATCAGCCAAGACTTATTTGGTGCCTGAGGTTTGCTTCTTTTTTAGGGATGCACAATGATGCCAGAGTCAGATCAGTATTGGCGGTAATTGCTTTGAAAATATGACCAGCACTAGACAACATTTTAGACTTGACTGCTATTTTAAAGTGATATTTGATTACGTTTATTGTACTAAAGAAGAGCCGAACATTTAGGCAATGGTGAGATTATGCGCTAACACTTTACGCATTTTACTGCATTTGTCTCTGCAAAATAGAGAAATGAATGTTACATTTCTTTATAATGCTAATGAGGCGAATCCTGTCTCATGTACCAACATGGCCATTCATTTTTACCATCTCTTATTATCACTTAGAATTAAAAGATAAATGACACTTCTTTATTAAAAAGCCCTGGAATGGCCAGGGTCCACCGGCAGGTCCAAGGTTTTATTGCACCAGTTTGCACTGAAGTCCCTGAAGTTACTGAATAATAAGCCTCAGTGTGTAATAAGCCTGGGATTTTAAAAGGTTAATATCGTTCAGACTGCATGCCTAAAGCATGTTACACTCACCTCAATCCATGACAAGGCAAGTACAGACTACATTTAGGCCACTGTGTTTTTTTTTTTTTTAATTAGCTGCTGCTAAAATTTCACTGTTGTCGGAAGAAAACCACATATCTCCAAAATAGTAACTTTCCAGGAGAAGGAAAAAACCTAGTTTACTTTTAATGTAAGTCAATGGAACCAGACTTTTCTCCAAGTCATTTTGGGTCATTTCTTGTGGTCCATTCATCATGAAATTCACAGACAATGTAATGAGCAACATGTATGTTCAAATTATGTCAAAAACTGAAAAGTGACAAAAATGGAGATATGAGGTTTTCTTCCGACAACGGCGATTTGATAGTATGATAAAAGCTTTTATTTCATTACTTCTGTAATGAAGGGAATAACACACAGAAGCGCATACCATCTATTTAACTGTAAAAATGGACAGAAGTACGTGGCACAGCTAAAAGCAGAAGTTGTGATCAACAGTCTGCTTGTTGTTCATACTTTGTCCATTTTTATAGATAACAGTGAGTCATACAGTGTCCGAAACCGCATCCGCGAGTCTGTGTGAGATTATCCAACACCTTGACACAGTTTAAGCCAACAGTGCTACATTAGCTACATTACCCTACATACTTACCTACTTACTCTGGGCACCAAACCTTTCTTGGCTGACCAACTACATTTAGAGTAAGAGGAAAATTGTGGAAGTTTAATTTTTCACTGAACTATCCCTTGGAAGATGTCAGAGGGATGCTGGACAGAATCCTCTGTCTGACATCTCCCTTCCTGACGTCCACTGACAGGACGTAATTAACCTTATCAATATGGCAAGCAACTGACATTATTTCATTTCTGCATCTCACCAAACTTGAAAAAAATCGATGGTCAGGAAGCAGCTGAACGCACTGCAGCTGTTTTGCCAGCCAGGTCAGGCTTGGCCTGTGCAATTAACGCTGTGTTTTGTGGGCTTCCGAAAGCCAGCTCCTGACTGGGAGAGCGAACGCTGGTATTTCAGAGTAGTAATTAGCGGCAGTGTTGTCTTTCAGAGGGAAGAGGGGTTAGCAGGCATTATGGTCCGTGGAGAACACTTGATCTAAGCACTGGCTTACACCAACCATGCTGGTAAAATATTGCAATATGTCTTAATCTCGCACTAATACAGCCTGACTGACAAACGCTTTCAGCAGGATATCAGAGAAACGGTGTGAATTTGGGGGAAAATGTAACGCTGGTGTATGTTAATGTATGGACATACAACTGCATTCTGAGTTTCAACACGTTCATTACGAATGCAGAGAGATTTTTCTCCTTTTTGTGTTTTATTCTTGCCAGTCAGTCGTGTCGCAGGGCATTTTACTTTCTTTGTTATTATTAAAACATCCAACCAAATGTATATCCACATAAAGAGAAACTGCCCACAGCTACGCTAATCTGGCTTTGTGTATCAGTACCACCCATTGGTTCCTGCATCACACACCACCAAACCTTATTTATTTGCTATGACATTCATTTTTTATTTACTTTTAAATACTCTTTATATGCTGTATGTTTAAAAGTAGATCACTTGACCTTCACTAAAGTATATTCTTGGCTCCATACATCCACTTTTATCTGTGATTTTACACATTTTATGCTTTTTGTACCACTGCAAATCTAGGGCGTAGTATAATATGATCAAGACAATCATACCGTAAAACAGAGAACATCTGAGCTAAAAACAGACACTGTCAATGTCTGGAAATATTTCCTGATATTAGTGCATTTGTGAAATTCATGTTGTAAATGGGCAGATGGGGATGGGTGGCTTTTAAAACTTTTAAAAGCCTGTAGTTTCACAGAATGAAGCAACATATAATAAATAATAATGATAACAGCTTTTACTTTAAATCAAACCAAAATATGAGCAGTCAACTTCAACCAGAAGTTGTTCTGGAATCAGTTAAACAAAGTGTTTAGTTTATTTATCATTGGTGTCACACATCCCTCCAGCTCTGAGGCACACTCAGACTCCATCTCCCAGAATCCTCTGAGAGATCACCTGACTCACGTGACCCTGACCTTCCCTCACGCTCCTATCAGGGCTCACAGTCTCCTGAATACTAACTCTGTTCATCTGTGTTCCACGTCACTCCACTTTTTTCAGTTTTGTTTAAAGCCCGGGCTTTAGCTTAACCAGATTGCGAGGTATTGCTTCTCCTGTAGAGCTACTGAGCGACTCTCCTGTGTTTTTGTGATTGCCTTTTGGTGTTTGGACTGTTTTTCTGGTTTTTCCCTTTTGTCTTTGGCCTCTGGTTATGGTTGCCATTTTGTACCTTTTTGCTGTTTTGGATCTGACCCACACCTGTTTACTGACCACGATTCTTGTCAAACCCTTGGATATTAAAGCCTCACCTTTTGGCTTTTACCATGAGCATCTGGCCCTTTCTGTGGCCACTTTATAATCAACAATCTTCACTGTTTAATGAAGTAAACACTGTTGTGTTGAAATGAAGTGAAATTTAAAATGAAAAAGATAAATAATACACAAAGACATAGACGTGTTATTTCCACCTAGAAATCAATTTATTTATGATGAACTGGCCTAAAGTTAAGAAGTGAGATCAACTTGTTACAATTGTAATGTAAATGTAATATAAACAGTAATACAGTGCAGCACTGCACTCTAGCTGTGTTGGTTTGTGTCCTATTTAGTGCGTGTGCAGTGTGACAACAGCTTTACACTCGGTCAGGCTGTCACACGTGCCAACCAACCCTGCACACAATAAGACACAACTCTGTATATACAGGGTGAGTCAAAAGTCACAGCACAGGTTTTATTTTATGTTATTTTTTTATTTTATTATCAACTTTTATTTCTGGGGTCATCTCAAACAAATTGTGTGTGCTGAGAAAATCTGCAACAAATACCACCTTCAGCATTGCATCGTGGAGGCTTGTGAAAGCATTTCTCCTGAGATTCTCATGCGGGTTCATAACGATTGGATCCTGCGCCTTCAGCTCTGTGTTCAGCACCAGGGACAGCACACTGAACACGTCAAATAGCTGTGCATCACAGGCAGCATTCCCATTTGTTGTTGCAAATTTCTGTGTTGATTACTTTTGAACCACAAGAGATATTGCAAATCTGATTGCGGCACTGAATTTCTGAGACAATTCTGGTCTTCTTTGATCTGCTACATGACCACCTTCTCATTGGAAAAACTTGCCCTTGATCCATTGCAGCTTTCAAGATGACATAGCCTAAAAGATAGGCCCCCTCACCCATTACTTGCTGGGGTATTCAGATCTGTCATTTTCCCTTTTGTTTCTGAAGTAAAATGTGACTTTTGACTCACCCTGTACTTCAGATTAGCTAGCTAGGGTTACTTACCATTGGCTTGCAAATCATATATCAAAATCTAGTTGGTTTTCATTCCTCTCTTTACACTCTTTAAAGGACCCATCTTGTGGAAAATGAAAAAGCTTTCTTTTTCAGAATAAAAAAGTTTGATGTTGTATGTAAACACTGCGAAAGTTTTGAAACATACCGTTTACACCCCAGTTCATACAGTCCACATACGAACGCTAAAGGTGCGTTCACACTGTCATGGGAAATGTCCAGCTCTGTATGGTGGCAAGATGTCACTATTAAGCGGAACTTAATCAACTATATCAAACCTCAAACATGCATGTTTTTTATTTTATCATCCAAGTAAACTGCATGTTTTTACTACTCTACAGCGACAGGATAATAAAAAATGCTTTTTCATTGTTGTTCTGTGCAGGTGCCTAATTGGCCACTCGGGGGCGCCTGGCAGTATAAGAGGTCGCTCAGCCGCTATCTTTGGAGACATTTAGGGCTTTTTCTCCTCTCTGACTTTTCCTGGAAGAGCACCTGTCCAGACCAGCCCGGCACTCTTCACTTCTGTCTGCTTCGCTTTCCTGCTATTGGTCAAATTGTGACTGTCTGCTTATGCATTGAAAGCTGGGTGAAAGTAGGAGACAGGCGCCGTGTTGTTTCGGTTCCCTTTTCTCCTGTTTAAGGTAGGGAGTTTGTGTAGCCTGTATGCCTTTTGGTTTCTCTTGTCTTTAGTTTAGTAAGTTTGAAGTCATTAATAGTTTTGTTTGTTATTTTGGCTAATGCTTGTCCCTGAAGCCATCAACCCAGCTTGTTTGAGCTTTTGAAGAAAATAAACCTGTCATTTTCTCTGTTACAGCCTGACCCTAGACCGGGTCGTAACAAGCTAACTCTGTTTCTTTCATTAAAAGCTAAACTACGATGTAAGTTTAGCAAATTTAGACATAATGGCAGAACATTTTTGACAAGAATGCCTTAAACAGTTTAACTTCATACTGTGCTGGACCATCTCGCTCAAAACTGGCTGTGTTTACATGCAAAGATTTTTGCAAGTCCGATTGCATACAATCAGATTACAGATTCAGTCTGAGGTGTTTATTCTCACTCTGCTCAACAGTCCGATGAAAATTTACAGTTCACTACAAGTAATACGATGCAGAATGACGCGCATGCGTGGAGCAGCACTTAGAGTAAACGTTACCATGACAGGCGAACATCATGAGGTCCAGTGTGAGATTAGTTTTCCGATTGAGGTGTTTACATACATTATTCATACCACCATGAGAAAATAGGAATGATGCAAGTTTTATTCAAGGTTGCATTGACCAAACTTTCATCAAGTAAATCTAAGCAGTCTTAAAAAACTGAACTGCAAGAAGTTGATTCAACTCAAAGTTCCCATTTAAATGCCCAAAGCTGTCAAAAGTTACATCAAGTCCGAATCATTTGAATGTAAACTCGACCCCGTCTGTACCCACCTGTAAAGCCAACTTAAATAAAAATAGTGAACGTAAAACACTTGAATGAAGTTATCTTAACTCAAAATATGCTAACAAATGATTTTACTCAAAATGACTGAGTTACTATCTCAGCAATTCATTTTTGAGTTGCTTTGAACTTGTTAGATTAAGTTAAGCTGACTTTCTGTGGTATTTGTGTTAAATACTCTTCAGTCTGCAGGACAAATGTAAATTGATTGATCTCACCTAACTTTACCTAAGTAACTAAGGATTATACAAAAAATAGTATGTTTAGATTTGCATTAGTAAGTGTAACAGATGAGTAAAGTAAACCCCAAAAAATTAAGTTGCAGTTGTTACATTTTACAGTGTATCTAATCAGCCTAAAGCTTTCTAGCTCCGCCCATTCATGTTGAAATTATAAGGAGTGTTTCTACCTGAACTGCTTTTTGAATGAGACACACTACAGAGAAGCCAATCAGAACAGAGACCATTTACACACACTTTATTTCCGAAAGTATTCAGTCACCCATCCAAAATATTTAATTCAGGTGTTCCAATCACTTCCATGGCCACAGGTGTATAAAACCAAGCACCTAGGCCTGCAGACTGCTTCTACAAACATTAGTGAAAGAATGAGTCGCTCTCAGGAGCTCAGTGAATTCCAGCATGGTACTGTGTTAGGGTGCCACCTGTGCAGCAAGTCCAGTCATGAAATTTCCTCACTACTAAATATTCCACAGTCAACTGTCAGTGGTATCATAACAAAGTGAAACCGATTGGGAACGACAGCAACTCAGACAAGAAATGGTTGGCCACATAAAATGACAGAGGGGTCAGTGGATGCTGAGGTGCTGATAGTGCGCAGAGGTCACCAACTTTCTGCAGAGTCAATCACTACAGACCTCCAAACTTCATGTGGCCTTCAGATTAGCTCAAGAACAGTGTAGAGAGCTTCAAGGAATGAGTTTCCATGGCCAAGAGATTTTGGACAGTTTCATGCTTTTTGGACAGTTTGGGGATGGACCCTTCCAGTTCCAACATGACTGCGCACCAGTGCACAAAGCAAGGTCCATAAAGACATGGATGAGCGAGTTTGGTGTGGAAGAACTTGACTGGCCTGCACAGAGTCCTGACCTCCACCCAATAGAATACCTCTGGGATGAATTAGAGCGGAGACTGCGAGCCAGGTCTTCTCATCCAACATCGGCCTCACAAATGCACTTCTGGAAGAATGGTCAAAAATTCCCATAAACACACTCCTAAACCTTGTAGAAAGCCTTCCCAGAAGAGTTAAAGCTGTTATAGCTGCAAAGGGTGGGCCGATATCATATTAAACCCTATGGATTAAGAATGGGATGTCACTCAAGTTCATATGCGTGTGAAGCCAGACGAGCAAATACATTTGGTAATATAGTGTATATCAGCCTTTAAGTCTCAGCCTGTTAAATTCTAAAGGATGAAGAGAGGCCATATAAAAATAAATGAAAGTTGTTGTTGGTACATAAACATAGATGAATGTTATAATTGGAACAAAAGTACATGAACAGTGTAGGATAAGTGCCTTTTAACAGATTGTAACATTCAGAGCTTTTGACAAATTTGATTTAATACCCAAGTAAAGGGCAACAATTACTATTCTCCACTTCTTCGGTTTATCTAGTACAGGCTAAGATGTGTAATGAATACCAAAGGATATTTAATTCTAATTTAATCCAAAAATTAGAATATTAGAAGATGATGCAAAGGATCCTGTAATTACATGAACCATGTGGGAGAGTTTTGAGTAATGGACTGCTGAGAAGAAAAAAAAAAGACTGCTAACACAACAACAAAGAAGCATGTATTGCACTAACAAGGTTTGTAATTGCCTCATGGTCAGTTCACATGTATCTGCTGTCATCTTTGTGGCTACAACTTGTGCTTCCTTTTCAGATCCGGTCAGGCTTCCTCCACTTTTAATGTAATCAACAGACTTCTCTCAGATCATCACCAATGGCCACAAGCACACACGCGCTAATTAGGCAGCGCTCATATTTGACTGCGTAATTTTGTGCTCAGATTTAATTTTATGCTTCAGTAATTGCTCATCATCTTTCGCCCCTCCCCCCCCACCTCCCCTCCTCCCCCATGATGCTGGAGAGATAGCTTAAGCCACATCTTCCTCTTCCGCAGTCGTAAGACGTCATAGATTCATATATCCGTATATACATCTCCTCCATGACCAGTCCAGTCGCGTGAGACATTGAGTGAGGGCTTCATCCAAGTGAGGGCTTCACTGTTTGGATGTGCTTGTAATTCCATAGAGCAGGAAAGAACTCTATGGACCTGAGTTGATTCATTTAAGATTCGCTACTGAGCCAGAATAATAGAGAGAGAGAGAGAGAGAGAGAGAGAGAGAGAGAGAGAGGGAGAAAGAGAGACGGAGAGGGAGAGAGAGAGGGAGAGAGAGAGAGAGAGAGAGAGAGAGAGAGAGAGAGAGAGACTTGAGCAGTTGCCCAGGGACTTCCAGGCAATTGAAGAGTGACAGACAGTGACATGTGTCATTATGTTAGGGAATTAGAAGTGCATCATCTCTTGTTCCTCCAGTGCTTCCTTTATCTGTTACCATCTCTGGACAAACACAGATGACTCAAAACCTGCTCTAAGCAGGCTGAGAAAGCAAATACACTGCCTGCAGCACCAGAACAGCTGCCAAATTGTGGCAAGATATTAGAGAGTAGCTTAAAGTTTGGTCTAATTCTGGTCTTAACTGTAACCACATCCTGTTGACACTGGTTCGCTGTACTTAATGATGCACCAATACTTAAGATATAAGAAATCGTGTACAATCGTGTTATTATTTGTATTTTCCTTTGTCCCAACGGTCTCTCCCCAACAAGTAGAGAGGTGTTCTATGGAAACGTCCATTTTTGTGTCCCTAGTATTTACAGAGATACAACGCTTGAAAAACATGTTAGGGTTGCAATTTATTTATATTTTAAAATGAAACAAAATGTTATTTTAACAATTAAGACTTTAACACTTCTGCCTTCCATGCTGTAGACTGGGGTTCAAACCCCACCTGGGTAAGCACCCTACACTATACCAATGAGAATCCTTGGGCAAGACACCTCCCTCACCTACCTGTGTAAAATGATCAAATTGCAAGTCTCTAAGAATAAGAGCATCTGCCAAATGCCATAAATGTAGTTTCTAAAAAAAATGTAAATACAGTGATGTGTAAAGGGTGAGTGTCATATTTTGAGGTAAAAGACATTTTAACTGCAATAATTTATACATTATTATGAAATATATGATGTAAATGACAAAGAAAACATTATTATGAAATATATAATGAAGGTTTTGGTCTCCAGGAGTCACGTCACCGGTGTTACTGTGTAACCAAAAAAAAAATCTCTTATTTTGAAATAAACAACACACTGATGACATCACTTGACTTCCTTTTACCTGTTTTCTGAGGATCTATGAAGTAAAGCGCATGGTAAGCCCACTGTGTCTTTTCAGGTATCAGAAATTTTCTCATTTAGCTCATGATTCCATGTGAAGCTTTTAGTTGAAGTCACTGGTGTGACCCACTTTATTCTCGGGTAACTGAAAAATTAGAACACAAGTGGATTAAATGACATATTTTAGTGGATATTCCATGATTGACGCCACGTGGTTGGATGCTCTGTAGCAGCCATTTTGTAAAATGCATTTTCATTAAAAATGTCTCTGGTGTTACCTTTCTTATGTGTAACACCAATGAGGATCAGTAACACCAGGGACTTTTATGGATAGGTAAAAAAAAAAAAAAGTGAACGTTTCTGTAGAGTCACCCATTTATTTGAGTGCAAAACTTTAAGACTGGGGCGCAACATTGTCCAGCAGTAGCGCCAGTACAAGAGAACTAGCTGGGAAACGTGATGTCATGACGTGCACAGGTATTCGAGTACACGGTTAAGTGTTTGAGGTGGCAGTATTTGAATAATGGAATCACGATTTGTTAAAAGCTTAACAAGACTGTTAGTATGCATTTAATATAAGTAATGTGTAATTATATTGTGTTATATTGTGATTATATGTAATTGTATTGTGCTTTGGTACTCCGAAGCATGAGTGCCTTCACGTGAGCAAGTTGCAAGGGATGTATTTTTAAGTACATGACTGAGAAGGCTTAGACAGTGTAGCTTTATCACTAACACTGCTAAATAAGTTGCTCAAGCTGATGTCATCTATGCCCCGAAACCCTGAAAATGTACTTTTCTGACAAACTAATAACTTAATAATAATAATAATGTTGGCACATCGACAGGACAAGAGTCCTTTTGGCACCTCTGAGAAGGTGATGAGTCTCCATTTGCTTCCAGTGTTGTACTGGTTGGCTGTACTTGCTCATCTGAAGCAGCCTCCTTTCTTCATTTGAAGAAAAAACCTACCTGTTTCCCTCGGCTAAGTTTCAAACATGAAACATGTTTTTCGAATGTATTTCTCTGCATGCTGTCACCTAAAAACTTAAGCTTACAGCCTACATTAACCTTTAAAATCCCAGTCTTATTACATCGTAAGACTTATTATTCAGTAACTACAGGGACTTCAATGCAAACCGGCTGAGCTGTTCTTTGGTTAAAGAAGTGTGTAATAGAACTCTGGCCTGTTAAGGGTTTAACTTGAGCCAAAGTCAATTTCGTTCTTCTCTTATGCTGAACTGATTATGCGTTCAGTATCATTTACAGGTACTCAAACATCAAAATGAATTGGAACGCACATCCCTAGTCATGACGCAGTGTATTAGGGGTGATCTGCCATTTTTGGGTTAGTCAGTCTAGGCTAGTTCTGAATAGTTGACTGAATCCGTCCATTCATGCCTGCTTTCCTTGATTTTGCCTAATCTGTGGCTTATGAACTCACTATCCGTTGGAAGAGCTGACTAGCAGCCGGATCCAGCAGATTTGGCAACGTCTAAGAAAGCAGATAGGAAAGGGAGTTTTATTTAATTATTCAGCTGCTGGAAGCATCACAGTGAAAGCGCAGATAAACATCAAGCTCAAATTCATTTTATGCTCTAATCGTATTCTAATGGCTGTTATCGTGTTTTGTGTCAGTTACCAAATGCTTCACAGATTCACTGGTTTCCAGCTAGAGGGTATGAGGTAAAGGAACCAGGCTGTGACTAGGCTAGTAACATTAGCTGAGGTGAAAAGAAATGCTTAGGACTTGTCTGTCTTACCTTATAGACTTTAGACTGACTGTCTTTTTGGTGAACATGATCTACTATGGATTTCTGGGTAGTATAAGTAATATAAGTTACAGTACAGTAATAATGTCACTGGTTCACTAACTAGACAGGCTAGTGAAATATACAATTTGGGACTTTGTATGGATCCACATGGTCAGTTAGGCTAAGTTTATCCATTTACCATATCAGGCATTCCTCTGGAGGTGCTTAAGATGTACACCGTTCTCATTTCATTCACTTTTAGGCATGACAAGTCCTACAGAGCCCCACTGGTGACATCCTGTATAAACAAAATAATGCGTGGCCACACATTAACGTATGGGATTGAGATCCTAATGTTTGGCCACGACTTAGTAAGGTGTGGGAATGAGAACACGGCTTATTAAGTCGTGGCCAGGCATTAGGATCTCGTTCCCATGCCTTACTAAGTCGTGGCCACACATAATTTTTTTTTATACAGGATATCTGTGACAGGGAGTGATGAGACAGACGCATGTGCTGAGTCTTATTTTGGGCAAATCCAGGGTCATGGTTGAAACGGTCCAGGTTCAAATAGCCAACACAGAGAGAATGCAGGTCAGATGTCACAAAAGAACATAAGCAAAACAACCAAACACTTCAATCAGTACATGAAACATAAAACACAATCAGCACATACAGACAGCACGTCAAACAAGCATACAAAGACCAACGAAAACAAGGGGCAAACACAGGGCTTAAATACGCAAGGGCTAACTAGGGATAACAAGACACAGGTTGAAACATAGGTGGCAACAATCAGGGGCAGAGTCAGACAACAAGGGGGCTGGACTGAGACTCAAAACAAAGAAAGCACGTGGCCTAGACCAAAACACAACATGCACACATGGACAGGACTGGGAGGGGCCAATCGTGACAATATCACCAGCAGGGCTCCGTATGAGTCTGAAAAAAAGTAAAACAACAATTGTGTGACGTTGATTCTCAGGCCTTATAGTGTGGTTTCTTCTTTCCTCCTTCTTTCCTGTCAGTTGATTTTCGTCTATCCAACTGTGCACCAACTGTACATGCTTTCATTAACAATGGGCCTCATTCACCAATATCTTCTAAAGTTCTTTCTTAAATTTGTCTTTGGAAAAAGGCCCCCCCAAAAAAAGGCCCCAGAATTGTTCATACCTTTATGCTCTTGAGTGTGTGTAGATTTTGTTCTTACCTAAGAACAAATCCCAAATATGATTACTGTTTTAGAAAACGATGTCTCTCCACTGTGGTATGTTAGCCTCTACTCAGTATTTACCTACTTTGCTGTTACAAAGCACGAGCACATTAACAGAGCACTGGTATCAGATCGGAATTCATTATCAATGGATATTCAATGGAGTTCAGTCATTGGAATTGGTTTGGAGAAAGACAAAGTTAGATCAATGCATCCGTAAATGCAATCGATAGTATCGGCACTATAGCTAATTACAGCAATGAGCTAAGCTGTAACCAGCTAGCTTCAAGCTACCACCAGCATGTTGGCAGTTTCATAGTCAAAACTGACCACTGACTCAGCCAGAAATGAGCAACAATGGACAAACTGTTTCAATCATTCATTTCACTTCATATTTTGTGACGGGTTGATTTGTGGAACCTTGTTATTTGGTGCCCAGTTTTGTATCTCTATCCAGTGGTTAAAAATTTGTCCGACTGATGCAGCATCATTTCTAAATATACAGCAGTTTGAAATGTCCTTCTGGTGTTTTTAAGTGACCTCATGTAAACAAAAACTGTCAATTGAGCCACATCAGATTGGACGTACATGTTTTAGCCAAATCAAATGTGTTCAAATTTATCAGTCAAATGTGTTGTCCAGTTTCCAAAGAATAATCCACATATAACATCTATGCTGAAATAAGGTTGCGTGCATGCACAGAGCAGTTCCCATTTTAGAAAGCATGGAAATAAAGGGGCCTAAAATGAATAAAAATTGCTGCTCCATCACATTTTCTTCTTTTGAAAGCTTGGAACATCGGGACACTTTGGATTCACATGGACATTGCATGAAGGATTTCAATGGTTCCATCTAAACAGGTCATTCATATACTCTTTTTTATGGAAATGGTACTGCAGTCATTGAAATTCAAAACATACAACATGTTTAATAACTCACAAATCATTTCTCAATTCATATTTTATTTAGTAGTATATAGTAATATATAGTATATAGTAAATGACTCCAAAGCATTGCTGGCATGATACTTTCCAAAACGATTATGCAAAAAAGACAAGTCGTAATCCATGTTCAGGAATCTCACTCACAGTTTTCTCTGCCTTGAAATTTTCCCGCTATGGTTTGGGCATACAAACAGATATTTCTCATTTATGAACCATAAAGACACAAAGTCAAAAATGTGGCTTAAACCTCTCAATCACATGATCTGATTTCATGTAGATGCTGTTTAAACTACTCAAGATCCAAGAATAATGCTTCATTTTGACCAGTCTAGAGCAGCACTGACACACCACCAAACTCATAATTTCCATCTAAAACAGCACTCAGCTTGACGCCATCACAGGAACCGGCGCCTCTGGGTATGAAAGAGGAGGTAACAATACTGCCCTGGATAGCAGTCATTTCCCAAGAGAAGTGTCCTTATGGAAGGGGTCATGTTTGTTTAAGAGTGGGCAACAGATAAGCAATCATCAGAGGGAAACTGTGTAGGCAACCCGGAAAAAACATAGTTCACCAACTCCAACGGTGTATGGTCCTATTATTCTGAAGATTTTCTGCATCATGATTGGCCAGGTGGAGTGGACAGTGGTTGTATTATTGATGAAAACCCACTTCAGTGCCTTCGGCTAAAAGCAAAAGGACAAAATATGTTTGATTATGAGAGGTCTCAAATTACTGTATGTCCAGTTTTCCAATCCAACCTTGTATCAGCTACTGTATGTCTAAGGCAAGGTGAACAATAGTGAAGCATGTTCTGCAAAGGACCATTAAGATTCTGTACACCTCATTAACCTGTTATGCTCAACTAAATCAGACATTGATATTTCCATAGGCAATAAGAATGCTACAAAATATAACTCAAATGTTTATCACATGATATATTTTAATATTTCTGTTCATCTTGGCAGGTTTGCAGCAGGTTGTTCAGGATGGTTGGAGGAAAAGTATTTAAAGAGCACAATTTTGATCATTTGTTTTACATTTTTGCAGAGTCTTAATGCGATTGAGATAGGGACTTTGACTAGACCACTGTAAGATATCCACCTTTTTGGTTTTGAGGCACTTCAGTGTTGCTCTGGCTGTGCTTAAGGTAAACTTTCTCCCATGCTTCATTTTCTCATGCAGTATTTTCCCATTCCATATCCATTCTTTCTTCAAGTTTAACAAACTGTCGTGTCTCTTGACGAACAGCCTTCTGATGATCCTGCCACAACCATACTTCACTGTAGAGATGGAACATTGTTCTCTAATAAAAGCTACTGAATAACATTAGTTCATATACTGAATAATGCTGGATGTAACAAAACATTTCCACTGCTGTTAGCAATGACGTGTTCACCAAAAATATTTGGACACCCCATTCTAATTAATTGGTTTGACTATTAACCACACCATTTGTTAACACGCATACAGCCATACAATCTATATACACGTTTACTGACTGTAGAATGAGGCATACAAAAGAACTTAGCAACCTTCAACATGGCACTGTCATAGGATGGCATCTCTCCAACATGTTGCTACATTAGGTTTTTTCCCCTGCTACATCTGCTCTAGTCAACTGTTGTGAAGAAGAAACATATAGCAGCATCAACAGCTCAGCCATGAAAGTGGCAGGCCACACACTCATGGAATGGGACCTCAGAGTGCTGAGGTGCAGTGGTCTACACCTATTATCAAGTCACAAACTGCCTCTGGAGGTAATGCCAGCACAATACCTGTTTGTCAGAAGCATCATGGATTGGGTTTCTATGGCTGAACAGTCATTCATAAGTCTAGGATTACCATGCCTAAAACCAAGCATCAACTGGAGTGTAACGCACATCCATTGGACTCTGGAGAAGTAGAAACACATGCTATGGAGTGATGAATCATGCGTCACCATCTGGCAGTCTGACAAATAAATATGAGTTTGGTGGATAACAGGAGAACGCTACCTACCATAATGCATAACACCAACTGTAAAGTTTGGTGGAGGAGGGATAATCATCTACTGTTGTTTTCTGTAGTTCTAGTAAAAAATAAATAAAAATATTACAATATACAGTGAGATACTAGATCACTGTGTGCTTCCAAAATTGTGATAACACTTTGGGAAAGAGTTCTTCCAGTTTTACTGTGACAAAGCTGCCATGCACAAAGTGAGATCCATAAAGAAATGCTTTGTCATGTTGGGTGTTGAGGAACTTGACCGACCTGCACAGAGCCTTGACCTCAACCCCAACCAACATCTTTGGAATTAATTGGAATAGCCACTGCAAGCCAGACCTTCTAGCTGTCACTGCTTAACTTTAACAGAAAATGTTGTAATCTGTGACATTTAAATGTATATTTCAATGTAAAAATGCTCCAGAAACTGGTGTTTAGTACAGGTTGCTTAGTAAAACCTAGACATTTCCACCACTGACTGTCTCTTATTTAAAAGTCTCAAATATAACAGTGTTTGCAACAAATTTCCTAAGAAGAAAAAGTCAAACCAGGCGCCAGAGCAGAGAGCAAACTTTGGGAACTGAAGAAATGATATCAACACTGACGTGTATTAATTGCAGTAGTAGATGGGCTCTGTTGTTGAGGGTGAGGTGTTGTGCGGGTCACAGAAGGGTGGGTGGTCGTCTTTGATTTGCAACTGAAATAGCACAGCTATAAAGAGATTGTGAATATGCCTGCACAGGACAGACGGGAAGAGAAATTGCCCCTATAGTGCTTTATTCAGGCCCATCTCAGAGGCACGGCTAATAACTACAAATGACCAAATTGGCTGCTGACTGTATCTCAGCATACATCATTCTCAATACATTCCGGTCAGTCAAATTATTCACCAATTAGGTAAGTTAATGAGCTAAGGCTGACAGCACAGGTGAACAAGAGATGCTTTCATAATATATATCACAAAAAAGCTAATGACAAAATATTAGCCTATTGCTAGGCCTAATTACAAAAATGGCCTAAGCAAAAGACGGCATGGGCCACACCGAGAGTAATACCCCCACACTGAAAGGAAAATAAATAAACCACTGGGGTCTGCTTATAAAACCACACTCTATGCCATTGACAGTATTTGAGTGCGAAATAGGCCATAATATTTATGATAGTGTTTATTTATATTTATATAAGCCCTGTTTATTAATTTCTACAAGATTTGTTTGTTGCCATCACATATCAGCCTCAAGCCTATATTTGACACAGATCTATTCTCAAAAATGACAGATTTCTTTTTAGTCCCAAACTCCATTCTTGCTTAAGGCTGAGTTTACAATGTAACTGCAAATGGCGCCTTTTAGTGGCGAAAAAGACTACTGCAGGGAATGAGTACTGTCATTTTTAATGATTCCAAAGTTGCCATTTCCTTGAAAGACACACTTCTAAACAGTGGTGGACAGTAACTAAGTAAATGTAATTCGTTACTGTACTTAAGTAGTTTTTGCGTGTATCTGTACTTTACTTAAGTATTTCAATTTTGGGTGACTTTTTACTTTCACTCCACTACATTTCAAAGTCAAATATCTGAATTTTTACTCCACTACATTTTGAGAAATCTGTCGTTCCTTTTGGTTTCTGTGTGTATAAAAACGTAACATGTCAAAACAAAAGAAGTGCAAAGCAAGAGCACCAATCAGGGCACAGTGGTCACTTTATTCTGAGCTTGTTTTGACCTGTTGGTCATACCAACCCAGTGCAAGCACACGGTTCAAAGTCGGTGCAGCAGCATAAAAATTTGGGAGCACATGCGTCACCTAAAGGATGGAACTAAGCTTACTTTGTGTAAATAGACCACAATATAGAAATTTGTCCACATATGCAGTCGTGACTGGCAAGTTTCTTTTTTTCTGAATTCATACAAACACTTTCATTTTATAGTAAATTAGTTTTGGTTAGTTTATGTTTATGAACAGATCAATACAGTATAGGAAAACTTATTTGTGATCCTGAGTTTAAAGCAAGTTTTTATTCAACTTGTAACTAAGTTGTAAATAAATCTGAAACTGAAACTTTACTTGTGTGTAAAAGTGATTTCAGAGCCACTCGGTTCTCCCTGATGGAAACTGTTTACCTTCAGTGTTTTGTGCTTATGATCATTTTAATAGACGTCAGCGTCACTAATTAATGACCTTCTATTAAAAGACTGGTTTACCAAGAGAGACACTGGAGGATCTTCACCTAAAATGAGTTCATGAAGCGAGTCTTGTTATAAAAATGATAACAGGACATTAGTCACAATTAATCTTTCAGTACTTTTACTTTTGATACTTAAGTACATTTGAAGACAACTACTTTTGTACTTTTACTCAAGTTGAGGTCTAGAGTAAGGATTTCTACTTTTACTGGAGTAATATTTTACTTTGGTGGTACTTTGTCCACCTCTGCTTTTAAACACGTTTCCATGTCCTTTTTTGCATGCTGCACATAACTGGTAATGGCTAGTAAAGACTTTTGAACAGAATACAGACAGTAAAGTCATTTATCTGTTTAGTAAGTGTTTATTTGTTAAACAAAAACATGTGAAAAAGTATGCAAACAAACAATGCAATGTGATTTGATGTTTGTCAAGTTGTATCCAAGGCCACTTCCATAACTGGTATGTCAAAACTAGTACGCCACCATTAGAGGTCCATTCATTGGAAAAGTGTATATACAGTATAGCAGAAGGGTTTGGATGCAGCTTTCATTGTGCTAGCATTGTGTTAGTGGAAGAAGTCCAGTATTTCCAGTCGCCATTCACTCCTTTTTCAGCCAATCAGTCCTTCATTAAATTAAATCAGGTGTAAAGTTGCGTAAACATATTAAATGCTAATGACATCAATGTGGGAATAAATATAAAGGTAAGTAATCTTCATTGTTGTGACATCTGTTCACTCTTTGTCCTAGTCTTTCTCTGTTATTGCCTATTTCTTGGGTTCCCAGTGCTGTGTGTTTTTGTATGTCTGCCATGTGCCTTTGTTTTCTTGTGACATGTGCTCTTGTTGTCATGTTGGCTCCTCCCCTATCCTGCCCTGTCTTCACCTGTCTCCTAGCCCCACTCTCTCATGGGTCTCAGGTGTTTCTCTTTTTCCTGTTAGTATTTAGTGTTTGTTCAGTCCCTTTGTCTTGTGTTGTCTGTATAACCTGTTGCTTTTGCCTGTTTCTCTGGTTTTTGGCTTTGTTTATTGTTTAGTTCTGGTTTGCTTTGTCTCATCTTGGGTTTCTCTGTTCCGCTCACCTCTGCTACTTTGTTTTTGGACTTGTTGTTATCGGATCTCACTTAAACAAAAGCACCTCTCACTTGCATCCTGCCTCAGCGCCTCCGATGTCACGATTGTCATGATTAATGCTTTTGTCTAAATCTGTGTCCTTTCTCATATATCATGGGCTGGAGGTTAGGGAACCAGTCCTGTGATCGGAAGGTGGCTGGTTTGATCCCCTTGGCTGACAGTCCATGACTGAAGTGCCCTTACCAAGGCACCTGACCCCCAGTTGCTCCCCGGGCGCCGTGGATAGGGCTGCCCACTGCTCCGGGCAAGTGTGCTCACTGCCCCTTAGTGTGTGTGTTTACTAATGTGCATGTATGTGGGCGTTTCACTGCACGAATGGGTTAAATGCAGAGGTCTAATTCCACAGTGTGGTACAAATGGTTGTAAATTCTATTCTATTATCAGGTGTGGAAATTATTTGAGCCATTGTGTTTTGTTACTGTACATTAGTAGATTTGAACTTTGCTGATGTTTTATTGCAAGAGTGAATACTTGTAATCTTGCTCAATTACATTCCCAGAGGAAAAACTAAAGTATGTACCACAAATCTCAAAGATCAGGAGATCCTTCTCTTCTTATCTCACGAGTTCCTGCGCATTTTAATGCACTGTTTTCACCAGAACATCAAAAATTCATCTCTGTGTAAAATAAACCCACTTGTGACTATGCTAATGTGTCTTAGTGTGAAGACTGGTACTGCACTATGCCATCTTCTAACACATATACCACCTTTTTATTTCATTTTAATGTGTTAGAACATTTACTTGTTGCTTTTAAATGTACTTCACTCATGTCTGTCATACTTTTGCTTAGAATTTCTTTGTAATTTTTCCCCTCTTTTATATCATTTAGGTTGGGGGTTCATGATCATCTGTAAGCTGTATGTGTCATTTTGACATTAAGAAATGGGTTCAAATCAGGTTCACCTCCTCTAACATTTTTGGCTGTTAGTCCTCAGCTAGGCTGTCACTGGGCTTTAATTCCCCACTCTTCCTGGGTGGCTGCCCAGGGCTCTGACCAAACTTTCCTGCCAACCTATGCATGCATATGTATATATAATCACTGCAGGGTAAAAATAGCTGAGACACTAGCTAAAAACAAAGACAAATCTCCGGTGTAGCAATGGAGTAATGGCCCACTCTTAAATACTTAGACCACAATCACCACTTTGGAGGTAAAACAGAGGGGACGGAGCATATAAATGGCCAGTAAAAGGCAGACTGAACATAAAAAAACCCAAACTCATCATGCACTGTGAGTCACTGCAAGCTGAGTGTACATGAGAGGTGTTGCTGAAATGAAAGGTCGCCCTCACACTCTTTAGGGTTTGTCTTTTATCAGGCTGCCACGTCCACCTGTTGTCTTCACAGGCCGCGGTGGACCATCGTGACCCTCAGCTGTCAGGAAAACACACTGTCACTTTTCTTCACATACTCTTTTGACGAGACCAAAAAGCTAAAGTACTCAGGAGAAAACATGATTGCTTTAGAAACTGCTTAAAGCTGCATGTTACATGCTAACTTAGTGTTCATGGGCCTCTACATTTTTATACATATTTTATTTGTTGAATGTGGCATGAGCAAATACATGAAGCCTTTAAACGAACATTCTACTGATTTCTTAAGATTTCTGCATAAGTCCAGGGCTGAGATGTGCACAAAGTCAGTGGTGGTCTGATGTGAAATTATGTATTGCATAACTTAATGACTCGGATGTGTTTACAGTGGTGGTGATAGGAACCAGAGGTCACAAAGCCTAGAACACAAACATAGCCATTTTATTTATTGTCTGAAGTGGCCAGTAACTCTACACGTCTAACCTTAGTTGTAAATGTAATGCTGATAATGATAAAATAGTGGCACCTTGCATGGATTTGAACAAACACATTTTAGGCTCGAAGTTGATCTCAAAACGACCATATCTAAGGTATAAGGCCGTGTATTTCTTAGCCAGTTCATGGAATAACTTTCTGTGATGTGGATTTTAGAGGCATAAAACAGACGTCTGGTTCCCATCACCATCACTGAAGAATTCTGACTCGGTGTGTTTCTCTAGGCTAGAGCATTTCACACCAAACCAAAACCACTCTACATGACTGTTTACATCTTAATTTAATTGTACAGAAATAATGTACAAACCTCCTTCGTGCTCGTCGTTCGTGTTTTTTGTGAAGTGTAATTGTTTGCTATTAGTAACTGCGCCGCTCGCATTCGCTCCAGGCCGGTAGGTGGTGCTGCAGTAAAGCCCGGGAGTTCAGTAACGCTGAATGAAGCGGAAACCAAGCTGTTGTTGTGGTCCTGTGTGTTATTGGGCTGTGGCTGGAAAATGGACACTGACATTAGCGCACTTTAACACGTAAATGTGGATATATTCGTAAATTAAAGGAGACGCGTTTGTAGTTTAACATCTTCTCCGAGCAGGTCTATTTTGAGGTAAGATGTTTTCGGTTTTTCGCAGTTGTTCGCGGTTTTCACAGCGGTCGCAAGTGCTCGGCCTTTCCCGTGTCGGCTGTAACGTTAGAAAGGCCTAAATTTCAAACGTTAACCAGGCATACATTCTTTTGGGTGGTCAGCAGTGATATCTGTGCAGTTATGTAGCGTTGAGAAGTGACAGACCTTGGAGAGGACATTGCAGAGAATTTGTAAATCAGTAAGTTAACGCCCGAGATGTCCGAGAGGTTGCTTGTTGCAGGCTGTCGTTAGCTCGCTATCAGCCGTTTCGACAGCTGGCACATTTTCATTACTGTGGCACCAAATGAAAACTGTAGACTATTTCATGGAGGTAAACCGCCTCTGACGTCTGGCGTCGCCCCTCTCCTGCTGAAGTAACTGACCAGTTCTGACCGGTGTTTTCCGTCTCAGCCTGCTGTCATTTCCCTCTGGTCCTCCTGCCCGGTCCAGTTTAATTCTCTGCGCTTTAGTTACATATCACATATTGAGGTACCTCCCAGTGCAGGTGGAAAACAGGCCAGGAGTTGGGAACCAGTAGCAGAGGGTCTGTCAGGTCTACTAAAATGGTCCCTACCTTTCTGTTGCAGTGAGTTTTCCACTGATTGTTTTTGGAATCCATTAAATTCAATTCAGTGTCACTAGTGAATGTGTTTGATGGAGTGATGGTACAAATTAAATGTCCTTGAATGGTTACTATGTATTCTTTATTCATGCAACAACACACGAAAGTAACAGGCAGATGGGAAAAAAGATCATCAGTGTGCTTCTTTATTTCATATGGAATTAGTACATCTCATACCAGCTTGATGTTCTGCACTGTTTTTAGGAGGAAGGATGACTGCCATAAAGCACGCTCTTCAGAGGGACATCTTTACTCCCAATGATGAGCGCCTGCTCAGCATCGTCAACGTCTGCAAGGCAGGGAAGAAGAAGAAGAACTGTTTCCTCTGTGCCACAGGTAGGTGACGAAACGTACCTTGACATCAGTTAACAAAAAAACTAATCCTACATGAGATTCTGAGGTTTTCAATCTTGGGAACTGGCCAAAGCTGTTATCATCTAAGCACAGCTGTGGCACAGATGCACAATAAAGGCTTCAACTGGTGCTAAAACAGTTTTGTGTCTTGTTTTCTAGTGACAACAGAACGTCCTGTACAGGTCAAGGTGGTGAAGGTGAAGAAGTCAGACAAAGGAGACTTCTACAAGAGACAGATGGCCTGGGAGCTCCGTGACTTGGCAGAGGTTGATGCCAAAGATGCTACCAAGGTGGGAGCTTTTATGTGGAATTTCAGACTTAAAGTTTGTATCAGGACTTAATGGAAGAAGTGATAAATAAAATGTCTCAGTATTAGTGGGTAAAAATGCAACCGTAACTGTGAACAAGCAGGATTATTAAACATTCATATTGCAGCCTCGCAAGTGTCTGAAACATGCT
Organism: Pygocentrus nattereri; assembly: GCF_015220715.1. Taxonomy (NCBI): domain Eukaryota; kingdom Metazoa; phylum Chordata; class Actinopteri; order Characiformes; family Serrasalmidae; genus Pygocentrus; species Pygocentrus nattereri. The sequence continues at coordinate 26,418,769 of NC_051214.1, forward strand.
ATGTAGTGTTTGCCAGTACTTCCATGTTCTCAGTGTTCTCTGTTCTTGTCTCGTTTTCACCCTGTAGGAGAACCCTGAGTTTGACCTGCACTTTGAGAAGGTTTATCGCTGGGTGGCCAGCAGCACAGCAGAGAAGAACTCCTTCATTTCCTGCATCTGGAAACTGAACCAGCGTTACCTAAGGAAGAAAGTAGAGTTCGTCAATGTCAGCGCCCAGCTGCTAGAAGGTAGATCTTACTGTTGCACCCACTGGAGCATTAATGGCATGCGCATTTTGCTTTACTGGTGATGTTTTGTAACTACTACTATGTACTGTAGTAATAATATAGAGTTTTGTTATCAGAACTCGTATGATGTGACTAATGATTGCATGTAATGTAACTTTTCTTAGGAAATGATTATAAATGCAGTCAACTAGGTACTTATATTAAACTCTGTTAATATCCTGATTTAACATCTCTGTCTTGCTCTCTCTCTCCCCTTTCTGTATCTCTTTCACTGAGTGACATTATAATATTTGTTAACTTCTGTACTCTTCTTTCTAAATTTCTCACTGGTCAGAGCTTCCTAAAGCTGAAGGTTGGTACTGTGCCTGATTTTTCCTTCCTTCATTTTCATTCATCTTTTAATTTTTCTTTTTTCTGTTTCTTATTCCCTCATTCAGTTTCAGCCTTGTCTTTAAAAGTTGTCTTGTCAGTTTGAACTCACCTTCATACATGCATAGTTGTTTGACTCATCTATGCAAAGAGAGTTTTTTTTACTGCCAGCCTGGAGGGCTGCATATTAATAGTTCTATTAAAATAACAGTGTTGTATTGTTTCCCAATGTGTTTGAATTTAGAACAGCATCAGTTTTGCATTAGAATTCAAAAAACGTGTGCAGAAATCTGAGCACCTGTTTCTCTAATTCACCGTAGCCAATGATCAGAAGTGTGCCGCGTCACTTCGAGCACACAGAGATACACTATATGTCCAAAAATTTGTGGACACCCCTTCTTATTAAATTCAAATGCACACACAGCTTGTGTATTCTCAATAGAAATGCATTGACAATAGAACAGGATGCTCTGTAGCAGCTGTACATGAGCCTTACAGTGTAAGGACTTTTGCTGTGGAGCAGTGGAACTGCACTCTCTAGAGTGATGAAGCACCAGCCAGTACCTTTGGGATGAGTTGACGTGGCGTTTGTGATCCAGAACTAATCATCCAGCATCGATACCTGCTCTGAATTGTGCTCCTGCTGCTGAATGTAATCAGGTCCTCACAGCAGAGCTCCATCCTTTAGTGTAAATCTTTCCCCAAATAGTAGAGACAGTAACTGCAGCAGAGGGAGGGGGGGACTCCTTTTCATTACTCTTGATTTTGGGTGAAACATTGGATGAGTGGGTGTCCACAAACTTGTCGCCATATAATGTGTCTATGCATTTGTGAGGTCCTGCTCATGTAGGTTCATGTCAGCTACCTTTCTTTAAACGATGCACACCTGAATGCTGATAGCTTGTAACCCCTCCTTCTTAAAAAAACAATTTAATTAAATGTTTTGTTTCTATATTATATAAACAAAAGCATAAATAATATATTTGTTAAATATGGTTCTGTATTAACTAGTTCTTTATTAGTGCTATCATACATGCATTGCAAGTTATGCAGTGTAAGAACTTAACTGGTGAACAAATATAAGGTTATAATTGTAGGAAGGAAACTGGTGTTGTAATATATAATTTTAGTAAAAATTGTAATCTAAATTTTGAGGCAAAAAAACATGTTTTCCATTTAATCATGCAGCCCTTCCAGACTGTGTGCAGTGTGTGTGTGTGTGTGTGTGTGTGTGTGTGTGTGTGTGTGGGTGTGGATACTGATATGCATTCTTATGCATAAGTTTTGTCTGTGTATATTTGATCAAAGAAGAGGTGGGAGTGATATTTTGAGGCGCTCCTGAGCGGCACTACCAACAAGGCATTCACCCTGACGTTGTAAGTTTGACCCTCGGCAGTGCCTCAGCCTTCCTTACCATAGCCATCCATAACAGAAATTGTAGAAGAGCATTGACCTGTCCTGTGATGAGGCATTATTGGCAGTTTGAAAAGATACCTAGGTAGCAGGTCAAGGACAAAATTGAGGAGAAAATCAAAAAGCAAGCAATAAAATAGCTGCAAAAGATCTTAAAGAAAAAAGTACATCTTTTGAGGAAAAAAAAAAACGCATCTTTTCTAGTGCCAATCAGAGCTTTTAAATGCAGTTTTGTTTTTTTTTTTTCTATTTGTGAAAGGCATGCTTCTAAAGTGAGATGTCAAAGGTAATACTAATTATAGTTGGTTCTGTTCATTTACCTTACCTGACGGGGAGAAATAATTTATAGAAACGTTTATAGACACACAATAAAATTGTCTCGAGAGTAATGATTACATGTATTCTTATGTTATTAGACCTGTCCATAAAATAGTAGCACAGCTGCAGTTTTTCCTGTTATGTTCTGTGTCACTTAGAAACATATGGAAAGTAACTTTTGCACTGTGTCTTACTTTAGGAGCACACAATACACGAAAAAAACGACATTTAAAAACTCTGAAGGCTGGAAAATATGTTGAGATGCATCAGGTCATCACTGAGCCTTGTTTTTTTCTTCTTCTAAAATGGCTTTTCAAAAAGCAGATTACCTGGAACATCTCATTCATCTGATTGCTATTGGATGAAACAAACATATTCTGCTCCAGTGCATTTTGTGTTCACCCCACTGGTGATTTGCTTTTGTGTGTGTGCGTGTAAGAAGGGAAGTAGCGCCTTAGACATTCTGCCTCACATCCATAACTCATCACGTTTCCTCCTCAGAGTCAGTACCCAGCGGTGAGAGCCAGAGTGTTGCCGGGGGTGACGAGGATACTCTGGATGACTACCAGGAGCTGAATGCTCGGGAGGAGCAGGACATTGAGAACATGATGGAGGTGTGTGAATACGCCATCTCCAATGCTGAGGCCTTCGCAGAGAAACTCTCCCGGGAGCTGCAGGTCCTGGATGGGGTGAGTGCCGACACTTTGAGCTGAAGCCGGCAATTTTTTATAAGGGAGTTATTACGTCCGCATAGGATAACCTGTAATGATCCATTGCATGGGATCCAGTGGTTTTTGTAAACCGCTGTTTTTACAAAGTCAATAATTGTCATTATTATCATTTTGAGATGTATTTGGTTCATGTAGAACAGTTATTTATTGATTACTTTACACGCAACTACTTTTATAGTTAGTTATGTAACAAATCATTCATTTTATTTATCTTGTGGCTTGAATCTGCGCTTTCAACTTGGTCTTTTTACTTACAAGAAATGGTAAAAATGTGAAGCAGGTTGTTTTCTTTCCATAGAACTAGACTCGATGCACAACAATACGTTTTTAATTCAATTCAAATTCTAAAGAGGAAAAAAAAATCTCTCTTCCTCCCCACTCCCCATCCTGGTTCTCCTGCCTTTTCCAAACCTGTCTTCCAGGCAAACATCCAGTCAATCATGGCATCAGAGAAGCAGGTAAACATTCTTATGCAGCTGCTGGATGAGGCTCTGACTGAAGTGGACACCATTGAGGCCAAACTGCTGAGTTACGAGGAGATGCTGCAGAGTGTCAAGGAGCAGATGGACCAGATCTCACAGAGCAACCGACTCATTCAGATCAGCAACACAAACAACAGCAAACTGCTGGACGAGATCCAGTTCCTAGTGGTGAGGAGCAAATTCAAAGTAGATTTATTGGAATAAGTGTTGTGAGTACAGTGTTGCCAAAGCATTAAAAAAAACTAGAAAGCAAAAAAAACAAAAAACAAACATAGAATTAATAATAGATGTGATATTAGTCTTATTGAAGTAACATCAACAATATTAAAATATATAAAGTAAGTAATTAAGGAGCACTGAGGAACCTTTTGTTGGGGGTGGGGGGAGGGTGGTTCAGCCAAACCATTTGACAATTAGGCTGAGTGAAATAAATCATGGTTATGGTTGTAGCTGTGATGGAATAGTTTAGAACGAAGTCACATCTACACAGCGTTTGCCAAAAGTAGTCAATCAGCCATGACATGCTTTGTGTCTGAAGTTAGTTTTTTTTTTTTTTTTTTTTTTTTTTTTTTTTTTTTGTGGTGGAGTTTTGAGGCTAATGCAGCTAAACGCATCACAGCTTATTCCATGTCAGTTAGCACTGTGTAAAAACTGTGTGCCTAAATCATTGCACAGTTCTTGGCTCTTGTTGTTATTTGCAGCAGGGTTCCTTCATGAGGAGGTGCAATTCAGCAGTGTGCAGTCTGACTGGCTCTTGTGCTGGGCTATGCTCATCTGGTGTGACAGACTGCAGGCGAAGTTTAGTTTGTTGTAAATTGCACAAAAAATTTGTTGAAATTTAGTACCTTAAGCATAACATCATTATGGAGGAAAACATGACTGTAAATTCAGATTATCTTTAGCAAAAACTAGTTTTGAACACCATACAAGGGAAACTTTGTGTAATTAAACTTTTTCTCCAAGCTATTTCTTTAACTGTATGGTTCTGTCTTTTTTTGTTTATTGCTTTCTCTGCAGAATTACATGGATCTGTCTAAAGGGCATATAAGAGCTCTGCAAGAGGGAGACCTGTCGACTCCTAAAGGCATCGAGGCTTGCATCAACGCCTCAGAGGCTCTGCTGCAGTGCATGAATGTAGCACTCCGTCCAGGTGTGTGAGATGTTAAGCTGCAATACAATGTGCGGAAATAGTGTTTACTGCAAACAGATGGTCAAATTAAATGTTTTGTCAAATTCAATTGGTCAAATTAAATGTTTTGTGGAAGTGAAAATAATACGTTAACACATTATTTACATTTAACAAGCCTAAAATGTTTAGTCTACAACTAAAATGAAAATAGAAAACATTAAACGTCCTGTAACTTTTGCTCAGGCCACATTTCCCAATATGTTATGTTTGGCAAATGAACAGTAATTGTGCTTTAAATATGTAAACATGTTCTCTGTATATGATGTTAACTTATTTTCACTTAGAAAATAAAATAAAAAAAACGTGGATGCATATGATGATGTATTAAAATTGACTAACTGCATATGTGAATACCTTTCATGCCTTGAATGTTAGACTGACATTAAGGATTGAACTGTCCATAAAGTTTCTGATAAACATTTGATGGCAGTGAAGTAGGATGTGTGTGTGCATGTCAACAGCATTGGAACAAAGCCTTGTTTTTCCATTTTGGTCCTTTTTTTAACATAATTACCAGCTGCTTCTTACATTGTGTCTAAATTTCATGACAAATAAAAATCAAACAAACAGAAATGGTCCAAAATGAAATCCATTAAAAGTTAAGAATGTTTTTTCATTCTCCTTAAAATTTCTTTTTTGGAGAGATGAGGTTTTGTTCTGACAGCGATGATATGTTTCTGTTAGGTCATGATAAGCTGACGGCCGTGAAGCAGCAGCAGAGTCTGTTCAATGATCTCAGAGGCATTTTCGCCCGACGCCTCACCAACCACCTCAACAATGTGTTTGTACAGCAGGTAACACACACACACACACACACACACAAAAATGTTGACATGTTGTGTATGTTGACATGTTATGTAAAATGCAAGGCTCAGGGCGTACATATTTCCCCAAGTTCTCTTTCCTATTTAGCTGTTGTTTATTTTCCTTTCTCTTCTCTTGTTTTCTATATCCTAAGTGTGATCATGATTATTTTCTTTGACTGGTCTCCTCCTGTTCTGATTGGTCTTCTCTGTTCTTTGATTGGTCTGCTTTTGTTCTGATTGGTCACCTGTCCTGTCTCTCTGTGCCACCTTGCTTTACTCTGCTCTCTGTCAGTTCAACCACTTCAGTCACTTCAAAATGACCATCCCTCAATTCTATAGGTCGTCCTGTTTGTCACTCCCTGTGAGTACGCCCTCCTTAGCACCCCTCTTTGACCCAGCCATGCTAGTCTGACATGTGTCTTTCACTTGCTTCACTAACAGTCTTCTGCCATTGAATGCCTTCGTTTCCACAGAAGCATGTATGTGGTGCGTTCTTCATCTCAGGATCCCTAGAAGTCCATGAACTCACTTCAGCAGGCTCTGTCTGAATTTAACTCTCAATCTCGCCCCCTTGTGGAATGGAGAGAGAGTGCACTGTTTTGCTCAGTGATTGTGTTTTTATGCCTCCTGGTATTGTTGTGGTGAAATATTGAGACCTTTAAGAAATGTTGATGCATGCTATAACTCTAGTTGTTTGATACACCATACAAATAGTAGATACATAGAGGTAATAAGTGCTGGCTGAAGAAGCTCTGAAAGCACGTTGTTGGATTTGGGGAAAGAGAGCACGTCTGCAAGTCTTGTGAGAAAAGCTTTGAGTGCCTTACAAGGCTGAAATGTGATAGATGCTGAATGTTAGTTTAGACTAACTACTGCTTGGGCTTTAGGCTGTCTAAATATCATCATAACAGCATCCCTGTAAGATTGTATTTCATTGACCTGCTTATTTCTTACAGTGATGACTTTGGATATTGTGGGTTTGTGTTTTTACTTCATGGTCCTTGTATACTGAGCTTGTGTTATGCTTAGACTTGAACACTTACATTTTGTGTGTGTGTGTGTGTGTGTGTGTGTGTGTGTGTGTGTGTGTGTGTGTGTGTGTATGTATATACGCACGCACGTATGTATAGGGTCATGATCAGAGCTCAACACTGTCTCAGCACACGGCAGAGCTCACCCTGCCCAAGCACAACCCACTGCACAGGGATCTGCTCAGATACGCCAAACTGATGGAGTGGCTAAAGAACACGCAGCGAGAGAAGTATGAGGGCCTGTCCAGGGTAAGTGCTCTTCATCAGCACCACAGGACCATTTGCCAAAATTAGTAGCACTAGTGTCATGGTCCTGGAGGGCAGGTGTCCAACACAGTTTGGTCATAAGCCAGCTCAAACACACTTATTCAACAGTTAAAAGTTTATTTATGTTTGTTTGAGCAGGACAATCACTAGTGCTGGACTCCAGGCCTTTAGGACTAGAATTGACAATAGAATACTCATAGTATATGAATTTCATAATTATAAGTAACCACATTAGGCCTGTGCTTGGTGATGGTTAATTGAGTTACTGTGCTAACAGCCTGCTGTTATGATAAAAATGTATTACCATCTATTTAAAAACAGTTCTTCATTCATTCGTTTATTTATTTATTTATTTCTTAACTTATTTCATGCAAACAGTAGCAAGCCAACAATATTCTTACTCAAAAACCCTACTGAACCTTTAAACGCTGGGTGATCCTACTTTAATACCACATTTAACACAATTGTTCTAGAAATACAGTTGCACTGGTTATACATGGTCTGTGCTGCAGGCAGATATCTATACAAAAAGTTGCTTGGTGTGGTGTACGTTGTAGGACATGTTCAGAAAACCATCAGGTTTCAAACTGAACTTCAGCTTCATCTGGGGAAAACATTTGAGTAAATCATGTCTCAGCTCTCATTCATCAGGCAAATACATTTTCAAATGGCCTCCGCTGAAACAACTACAGAGAACAAGGCAAAGGGCTAGGCTAAGCAAATACAAACTCTCAGACATTAATGTTTGTGTAATGTTCATAATTCTGTTACATTTATGCAAGATCACTTACAGTTTTGTGGCCCAATTGAAGATCACAATATCCTACTACCACAACTTTTAATGCTCATTATTATATTATTTTATTTGTCAAAGATTAAACCTTAACTCACGCCCCTTCACTGTGTTTTTTCTTACGTCTGCATGTAAGGGACTGTCAGAAAATTACAGGACAAAACAGTAAAGCCAAGAATATTAAAAAAACTGTTTCACCGCATTTTCGTTCCACACAGTTGCCCAAATAAGAGGAAAAAGTATGTGAAAGAATCCTAGCACTAAATATTATCACTGTCCCAATAACTTCCAAGTAACTTCCAGATAACAGTCCCAATACCGTTCTAAATCAGGATTATACAAGCTTTAAATGCTTTTTGATATTTCAAAAGGAATATTCGAATATTCATTCTTGTGCGTCTGTCAAAATTCAAGCTCTTTTTTTTTTCTTGCACATAAGTAAAGCTAAATTTGTACTGTGTCCTGTCACTGTTCTCCTTCCTTCTTTCAGACCTATGTTGACTACATGACTCGATTATATGAGAGGGAAATCAAAGATTTCTTCGAGGTTGCAAAAATCAAAATGGCGGGAACTACAAAGGAAGGGAAGGGAAAGTTTGGTAAGACTTTTTTTCTTTTCACGAATACTTGTAATAGTTTTCAGGGTCTAGTTTGTGGTGTGTGCTCTCTTCGCTGTTTGTCCTCTTGTTGCAGTGTCTTTTTGGTAGCATGCTGTTCAGTTGCATTTGTCTGACTCTGTGTCTGTTTTTTGCAGTAATGAGGAATTACAGAGTTTTGTCATTACTTGCTCTGATGATGCTGTTAATGACAAACACAGTTTAGTGTGGTGATGTCAAAAGCACTGGACAGACCGACTGAAATGGAAATGACTCCCTACTGAGAGCTTAAATGTAACTCTAATAGGGAGACATTTTTAAGATTCAGCTCTCACTGGAAAATGTCTTGGTGTTTATGTAATGATGTAAAACATCTTTAACATCACCTGGTCTGTTGCCATAGTAATGTCCTGACATGTGCTGTGTGGCCAGGCTGTATGCCTTAAGAATGATCAAAATCAGGGCCCATGAGTGACCACTTTTCAAGAGGGTTTAGCCATGCTGCTCTCTAGATGGAAAGGATGGCTTCGTTCCCCCTAGTTTTGAGCATTGTCCATCTGACATTCACAGACTTGGGCACTTGCCTCCAAGTGCATCCAGCTGCCATATAAAGTTGTGTGAGCAGCATTTCAAAATGATGCAGTGGCTGGCTTCACATGTCTCGGAGGAAGCATGTACTTGCCTTCGCACTCCCAGGCTGGCTGGTGCTGAATTTCAGGAGAGATTTGGCTAGGATAGGAATTTTTGACAACTAAGGCACTCAAATACAATGTTTCAAATACAGTGTACAGTGTATGAAAAGAAACCTCAAACAGCATTCTAGCATTAACTCGTACTCCTATAGCCCTTACATACAGCACTGTGCAAAAGTCTGAGATCACCCTTGCTTTAATATCCTGTCAAAACAGCCATTACGTACAAGTTATTCATTTTTTGGATGATAATACACTCGCTTAAGGAAGGAAAATACAACCCCAATTCCAAAGAAGTTGGGACAGGGGCATGTTTACCACTGTGTTACATCACCTTTCCTCTTAACAACACTCAATAAGCGTTTGGGAACTGAGGACACTAATTGTTGAAGCTTTGTAGGTGGAATTCTTTCCCATTCTTGCTTGATGTACAACTTCAGTTGCTCAACAGTCCGGGGTCTCCGTTGTTGTATTTTGCGCTTCATAATGCCTCTTTGGCCCGGAGGACACGACATCCATGATTTCCAAATGAAATTTGAAATGTGGACTCGTCAGACCACAGGACACTTTTCCACTTCGCGTCAGTCCATCTCAGATGAGCTCGGGCCCAGAGAAGCCGGCGGTGTTTCTGGGTGTTGTTGATATATGTCTTTTGCTTTGCATGGCAGAGTTTTAACTTGCACTTGTAGATGGAGCGACGAACTGTGTTCACTGACAGTGGTTTTCTGAAGTGTCCTGAGCCCATGTGGTAATATCCATTACAGAATGATGTCGGATTTTAATGCAGTGCTGCCTGAGGGATCAAAGGTCACGGGCATTCAGTGTTGGTTTTCTGTCTTGCCGCTTACTTGCAGAGATTTCTCCAGATTCTCTGAATCTTTTGAAGATATTATGGACTGTAGATGATGAAATCCCTAAATTCCTTGCAATTGCACATTGAGAAACATTGTTCTTAAACTTTTGGACTATTGTTCACAAAGTGGTGAACCTCGCCCATCCTTGCTTGTGAATAACTGAACCTTTCAGGGATGCTCCCTTTATACCCAGTCATGACACTCACCTGTTTCCAATTAAACTGTTCACCTGTGGAATGTTCCAAGTGATTTTTGTGCATTCCTCAACTTTCCCTGTCTTTTATTGCCCCTGTCCCAACTTCTTTGGAACGTGTTGCAGGCTTCAAATTCAATATTGCATTTTGCAAATATTGGACAATAAAATGGCTGGATGGATGGATTGTACTTTACTGAAGTATTATTCTGATTAAATATTTGTACTCAATTACATTTCCAAATAAATAAATCACTGTTGTCAGAAGAAAACTTTTTATCTCCAAAAATGATGACCTTACAGGAGAAGGGAAAAACCTACTTTACTTTTAATGTAGTGTAGGTCAATGGAACCAGACTTTTTTCCAAATCATTTTGGACTCATTCTTCTGGTCCATTCATGATGATATCTACACACAATATAAATGGCAACAGGCGTTTTCATCTCATGTCAAAAACTGAAAAAAAAAAAAGGTTTATTTTTTTTTCTCTCGACAGCAGTGAAATAGATAAAGTCAGAGACCAGAGATTAACTAAATGAAAGGCTGGTCTCTGACTTTTACACAGTACTGTATTTGAAGCCCCCAATAAACGCATGAAGGTTTGGTTTGTTTGGTATGAATAATATGTGCACAGTTGCTCTCAATGTAGCGAGTCACAAGACATACTTAGAATCTTTTCTCAGCACAATGTTTATGGCTTTAATTTAATATTGACTTTCCTTAATAATACAATGCCATTCCAAACCACACCAGCAGATGGATGGCATTTCTTCAGTCTCAGAGTTTGCTTTGTCATGTGAGGAAACAAAATCCTTGTGAATTTTGTTGTTTTTTTGAGCGGCTACTAAGCCTGCGAGCCTAAACTCAGCCACTGCAGTGCATGTCAGTATGTGACCTCTGACCTCTAACCCCTAACCCCTGAGCCCTGCTGCATGTCAAGAGCCTAACGTGTCTCTGTCTCTGATGCCTGCCTTTCTAACCGGCCTGCAGCCACGCTTCCTCGGAAAGAGAGCGCTCTCAAACAGGAGACCGAAAGTAAGTACCACCACCCCACGCAGCGCATTTCCTACAATGCTTCACGTTCTCTCAGAGGAAGAGTATGAAAACACCCGTCTTACATTACAGTACAACACTGTTCCTGACGTCCAAAACTCAAATGACAAGCCCATTTTTTTCTTCTCTTCACTAAGCTTGAAGAGCTTGTACTGATTTGCAGCTTAATTCACCAAATGCACAAGAACAGGTTCACATTCATCTTATTCAGACCTCTGCCAGCAGATCACCTTCATCACACACATGGCTTATGTGTCTTTCATTGGACATTTCTGTGTGCACATCCCCACAAAATGTCTATGATGATCAGACTAACTTCATGTTTCATTTGTCATATGCTTTATGGAGTTTTGTGTGTGTTTTACGCAGGCTACCGAAAACTGATTATATTTGGACTGTCCTAGAACTTCATTCTCAGAGTTCTGTATTGTAATTAAGTGTCAAAACACAGCATTCGAGTGTGAACCAACATATCAGTGTTGTTTTTTCAGCCAAATTCCCATTTAATCAAGTATTTGGCCAAGACTGCACAAAAAAGATTTGAAATCACATTATATTCTAAATATAGATGTAATAATAATCTTTTATTTAGGGGAAAATCTTGATGTACTACAAAAGTAAAGCTGTAACCATGGACAAAATGTAATACATAGCAGAAATGAAAAATAAATAACTAATAAAAGATGCAGACTGCTATAACATTTAATATAAGGCCTTACTAAATCAAATGCCTCTGTGCCATGTTCTGTGTCGCGCTATACCATTTAGGATTTTTTAAATAAAAATGTCTTTAAGCTGCTTTTAAAAGAAGTCAGATGAGCCTGAGTAGAGCCTTAACCCATGTAAAATGTGACACTTGCATAAAACATCAATTTCAGCCTTAAATTTTCCCTTTACCTTAAATGAGCTACGTAAAATTGGGTGAAAAAAATTAGTAAAAAATTCTTAATTGTAAAAATTGCGTTTTAAACAGCACGTTTAAGTTACAGCTTCAGTTATTCACTGTTTCCTCTAGGATTTTTTTCAGCAGGGGTGGCAAGGCCACGCTCCGCCCTCAGAGTCGCTTACCAGTATGCACTACTAGATTGTGCTCTAGTAGTGGGGGGGGAATGTTTGATATATTCTGATTGATCTGAAAAGTGACCTGGTTTGGAAACAGCACTACATAATGTATATAGCAGAAATATTGTTTTTTGACAGGTTCAAAATTTGAGTTTAAATTCTTCTTGTAAGTTTTTAACTTAAGATAAATGTGTAAGATTTTTTATGCAAGGGACCATTAAGGCCTAAGGAATGTCGATGGACCACGTAGACAACAGCAGCACAGTGTCTGTTTAGGTGTCAGTATAAGAATGGGAAGTAACTGTGGAGTATCTGTGAATTCTCTGAGTTCTCCGTTTTCCACCTGCCACTGCCTCAGGCCTGCATGGGAGCTCAGGGAAACTGACTGGTTCCACGTCCAGTCTCAACAAGCTGGCGGTCAGCAGCTCCAACAGCCGCCGCTCACAGTCCTCCTCTCTGCTCGACATGGGCAACATGTCTGCCTCTGACCTGGACGTGGCAGATAGGACCAAGTTTGACAAGGTGAGGTTTAATTATTAAGACAGAAAACCTATATCTTTTAACCTGTAGGATTCCAATAACCGTAATCGCACAACTGCAGTATATGTTTTGACCTGTAGGTTTTTGAGGCGGAATGAGGTGTGTATATGACTTCTTTGTTTGTCTGTAGATCTTCGAGCAAGTGCTCAGCGAGTTAGAGCCACTGTGTCTTGCTGAGCAGGATTTCATAAGCAAGTTCTTTAAGCTGCAGCAGCAGCCAGCTCTGGCTCAGGTTTGTGTGTACTTTTGAACTGTGTGTGCCCTTCAGAACTGTGGTTTTTGAGCTGCTTACATGTCTCAAACAAGTACTGTGGGTCTTAAATAGGGAGAAAACACAGATGATTCTGATGGCGCAGCCCACTCCAGACCAGTCAGCGAGCACAGACACTCCATTTCATCAGAGTGAGTGAGAGCTCATCTTTCCTACTTACAGTCTTTCATCATGGGGCAGACTGTTTTATTAGCAGTGGTTTTGTAGCCTGAATGTTTCATAGTAATGATAAAAAAAGCACTGCAAATAACCTGCTCCATTATTTCTATAATGAAATAAGCTTTTGATTATTATTCAATTTCTGGACAAATCTAACGCTGGGTTTACATTGTGCTGGCAAATGTGACATTAAATTGTCTCCACATCAACAGCAGCAGCAGCATACTCCAGTGGCCAATGGAACGTTCTGTTTTCCCAATTTTAACGGCAACTGCGGCGTAGGAATAAACCAGATATTGATATTTTTTGGGATTGGCCGTAGATATTGAATGTTTCATTGCTGAAGTCCAGACGCTGGTGATGCTGTCAGCGTGGCAGCGTTTCTATGGCTGCATGCCACCATCAGTCATATATTGCTATGAGCTATGCACAGAATGTTTTTTCCAATGGCAACATGTAAACACAGTATACATATCCTGTCTTTTTCATCTACTTCAGTTCCTTTCCCCCATTTACCACCATCATTTAAAATTCTACCTCTGTAACAAGCATTCTGTTTCTTATGATGCAGGTAAACTGTAGAAGCCATGTTTCCTAAAAATCCTGTAAAGTAACAACGTTGCGTAGTATACAAGTATTATAAGGTGTTTTAGAGAGCACTGTTATCTCTATATATTATAGAGATCTAAATAGTTAAAGCCACAGCAATATTTGGGCATTTGAACATCTCCCTGGGTGGAAATGAAGCAGAAAGAATGGTTTGCAACATCAGTTGTGCTTCAAATGCTTTTGTGCAAATGAATCTGATGATTATGGGCACGTTTTGATATTCAAAGAGCCTGTGCATGTTAACATGGTCTGAAAAACTCTTGTGAAATCTGACCCAATGCCTTTTAAATGACTACTTCAGGCTGTACAGGGGCACTCACAGTGGTATATGGATGCCATATTTTAGCATATTTTTTCCTCCTGGTTCAGATATGCTACTTCTTTCAGTTTTAACTTGCATAGTACAGCTTTAAAGCTTCAACAGTAATAAATCAACATTAACAGTTTTTCATAATAGCATTGTTGACAGCCCTACAGAGGAGCACATATAGTTTTACACTTTTTCATTTGTTTAATTTTTACCTGCATAAATCTCCACCTCTCTATTTCTCACCTTTTATCGCTCTTAGGAAAGACATGGTCCGGCAGATGATGAATAAGATCTTCCAGAGCATTGAGACAGAGCTGAACAGTCTTATAGCGCTCGGCGATAAGATTGACAGCTTCAACTCGCTCTACATGCTGGTGAAGATGAGCCACCACGTGTGGACAGCTGAGAACGTGGACCCTGCCTCTTATCTCAGCACTACCCTGGGCAACGTCCTGGTCACCGTGAAGAGGAACTTCGACAAGTGCATTGTAAGAGGAGATTCAGATACCCAGTACATGCAGTAATTTAGCAGAAGTCTGCAGTGCCATAGTTCACTTAAATATACACTGTCACAGTCATTAATGTTACTGGGTGATATCTCAAGAAGCCAGTCATGTTCCAGGTTTGAATTGAAGCTAATTTGTGTTTGTGCATTTTGTCCTCAGTCTGGGCAGATCAAGCAGATGGAAGATGTGAAGATTTCTAAGAAGAGTAAGGTAGGGATCCTGCCCTTCGTCACAAGCTTTGAGGAGTTTGCCGAACTGGCAGAGACCATTTTTCGTAATGCGGAACGGCGGGGTGATCTGGATAAGGCGTACATCAAACTCATCAGAGCTGTCTTCATGAACGGTAAGACAAATGGTCGAACAGATTTCAGATTTTCAGATTTCAGGAGGCTTGTGGGGCCAGATGTGATCTTGTAATTATTATTATTATTATTGTTAAGTGACCTTTATAAGTCCCATAACAGGGAAATTTCACCTCCACATTGTAACCCATGCATGTAATGAAACACCACATACACACTAGTGAACACACACACTTGCCCGGATCATTGGGCAGCCCTAACCACGGCACCCGGGGAGCAGTTGGGGGTTAGGTGCCTTGCACAAGGGCACCTCTGTCATGTACTGTCATCTAAGGGGATTAAACTGGCAACCTTATAAGGCTGGTTCCCGTAACCCACGACTGCCTCAGTACAGCTCTGTGTCTGCAGCTCAACTTCACGGTCACTGAGAATACACTTCTGCAGCCAACTTGTTAACTACTAGTGTTGGATTGTGATGAAATCCACCTTAAACAAGGGTACACTCCCATTTCACCCCTTGCCCAGCAGTGAGGTCGCTTTTACCTTCTCTGCTATCACTGACGACGGACCCAGTCATTAATGAAGCAAGGTTTTATTATTATTATTATTTTTCATTTAAGGGTTGTCCCGTAATGCATGGGGCAAGATTTAAACCACTACCCCTTGTGACTCAGTTCCAAGGTTTTAGGGTGACACTAGAAATGAAGGGGTAGGGGGAAAAAAAAGAAATGGGATTAGGCCCCAGTTTGGCGGACTCACTCACCGTAGCCTTTTTGTGTTCAGTTCGAAAAAAGCAACAATTCATTCTTTCTAACTTTATAATTATTTGTAAACATGCTGTGGCATATTGTATCGTTTTTCAGAGACGTCCTGGACATTACAGTTGCTAGGCTATAAAGAACCAACTAAAGAACAATTTGAGTGAACCAGTTTGCTACACTGCCACACTGAAGCAGACTAGTACTGCATCACTAATTAGTAAAGAATACCAAAGACAGAAGCTCACCGTTTCTTGGGTGAAGGATGCTAAACAACAAACCTTTCTTGAATTTATAGTTGAACGTCCATTTTTTCCTAACAGACAACATAATCTCATAAGTTTATTTTCAAGGACCCTCTGGAATCTTCGATTTTGACATTTAGGGGGTCCAAGAGGGTTATTGGGGGTGGAGTCCCAGGTTCCCCTGTATTTTTTTGGGTACACCCGCCTAAAACCCAACCCCATATTTTTCTAGCCTGAGCTCTTTAAACATCCAGAGTAATTGATCATTTCAATAATTAATTCCTTTTTAAGAACAATGTTTACTTTAATTGCGTGTAATGTATTCTCTGTGCACAGGACACACATTTACGTGGTACTTAGATGTGTATTTTGATGGGACCTTATAGCCATGCTAACTTTTGTCTATGCACTAACAGCAGGGTTGTTGTCTGTCAGACAGTGCTGACGAGCACACTATCATCCTTTACTTTAGGCTCTGCCTTTACAAGGCATTGGATTGTTTTGGAAATTGCCATTTTTGTTTCCAGCATAATAAGTCTACGTTGCCACCCACAATTAGACCAGAATTTCTTATGGTTTTCATACTTATGAGATCACATCTGACTCAGCAAGACTAGACTTCAGTTTGACTCTAACAGAAGAAAAATATTAAAAAGCAGTGACCTTCAAGTGATTTAGATCATGTTTTTACGGCACAATAATCAGTGAAAGCACATTCCGCAGTATGACAGTAGTTCAATCAGAGACATTTGGCTGCTTTCATATGCTTGAATGCCAACTGGTGTCTGTCTGTCTGTTTGGATGGGAGCAGTGGAGAAAGTGGCCAATGAAAGTCAGAAGACTCCACGTGATGTGGTGATGATGGAGAATTTCCATCATATCTTCTCCACTCTGTCGCGCCTCAAGATCTCGTGCCTGGAGGCGGAGAGAAAAGAAGCCAAGCACAAATACACAGACCATCTGCAGTCTTACGTCATCAACTCACTGGGACAGCCGCTAGAAAAGCTCAATGTAAGGATCCTATGAAGATGCTCTCAACAACATTATAAGAAACTGCACTCAAAAACAAAGTTATTCAAATTAAGTGAATGCAGGGAAACAAACGTTTGTATAGAATTGTTTGTAAAATAATTACTCAACCATCACTTTTTTAATGATCACTAATGTACACTAAAGTACAGCGAACATAATAAATGCATATATAAATATATTTTTAGGCTTGCCATACTTCTAGCCTTCTAGACTTCTCGTTCCTATCATACTGCTACAAACTTCAGTGTTGTCTATGAACAATGCATAGTGATTAAATCAGTATTTCCTCCACGCATTTCCCAACATATTCTCAGTTTCCCAGTGGGATTTGAATGCCTTACTCCTCCTCAAACCACTCCCTCACCCCATGAACTGCATGTTATCTTGCAGTTTCTTGGGATAGCCAGTGGTGTTTATTTTTACAGTGGCGCCAAAAGTATTTAGACACTGACCAGTGGTAAACTTTAGTGAACGGCTCGAAGTTACTTCATATTTGTTTGAGACAAACAGTTTTTGGACAGTGGCAAACAGATTATTTGTGTAGAGTGAGCCTGGAGAAGAATTCCAGTCCAACTGCACAAAAGGTGCTATACAGCGCCAGAACCAGCACAGCAGCGGAAACGTTAAAGTTTGTTTGTTTGTTTGTTTGTTTTTAAACAACAGTGTTGCTGAGCTTATGTTCATTGATGAAGTCTTGAATTCAGAAGTGTACGAAGGCTTTTGGATGCAAACCAGCAGAAGTCTGCAAAGAAATTACTCCAACAGTAATGATAATAAGTGCCCTAGTCGACTTTTGAAAGAGTACTTTACTATAAAAAATGACACGTCTTTGAAATCCTTTGTTTAAAATAAATGCTATGACATTTTGCTTGCTAACAAAAGTAACTTACATTTTTTAGTATTGCACAAGTGTCTAGATATTTTTTGTGGCCATTGTACCTCTGTGCATCTGAGCAGTTCTTTTTGACTACCAGCAGTGTATAAAGCTAACGCACCTCATTATTTTTAAGCGATTTGGCATTTGACAAAAAAAAAAAAAAGCAAACAGAATTTGCTGCACTTTCATTCTCAACATTCTTTATCATGTGTGCGTGGGTGTCCTGCAGCACTTCTTCGAGGGGGTCGAAGCGCGAGTGGCTCAGGGTGTGCGGGAAGAGGAGGTAAGCTACCAGTTGGCCTTCAACAAACAGGAGCTGAGAAAGGTGATTAAAGAATACCCAGGAAAAGAGGTGAAGAAAGGCCTGGACAACCTCTACAAGAAGGTGGACAAGCACCTATGCGAGGAAGAGAGTCTTCTACAGGTGAGAAAAAGAGATGTTTTCCATATACCCTAACGTCATAATTTTATTGGTCTCCCTAATAAGTATGGTCCACTGGCAAATTGTAGGATTGCACTATTCTAATCAGGGTGTACCTTTGGTGTACAGAGTAGAGAAAATAAAACTCTTGCATGCCGACTATGTTCAGTATCAGGGACTATATCCACAAAAAACACACCGAAAGTATTAAAAAATTATATAAATGCTTGTAATTCCTGCTGTCCACTAGGTGGTGTGGCACTCTATGCAGGATGAGTTCATCCGGCAGTACAAGCACTTTGAGGGGCTGATAAACCGCTGCTATCCTGGCTCAGGCATCACAATGGACTTCACAATTCAGGACATGCTGGAGTACTTCTCCAGTATCGCTCAGTCCCACTAGAACTGGAAAAAGAGAGCATGTGTGTCGGGATCACAGACAGTACGGAAGAGGTGCGTGTGAGTACTGAGAGAAAAAGAGGAAGATACTTTGAGTTTGTCATTGTAAGGGGATATGCAGTTGTGAGTATGTCATACATGAATTCAAATTCTTTGGTTTTAATGCTTATCAAAGAAGCATCATTGCTCAAGAAACACTAGAGACTAGAGCAAGGTGAGGGAACTCTGATCCCAGAGGGGCCGGATTCCAGCAAAGTTTGGTGATTTTCCTTCTCAAACAGCAACCTTAAAGGTTTAGTTGGTGTGTTGGAGCAGGGAACTCGCCACAAACTGGCTGTCAGTTTCCCCTACTGCCAGAGGGTTCACATTTTTGTTCCCACCCAGCCTGCACTAACAGATTGTGGATGATCAGGGACGCCCTGAGGACCGGTTTAAGAACAACAAGCATACCTGCTTCATCCAATTCCACCCACATTGAATTTGCAGCAAAATACCATTAAGAAGGCTGGGTTTATGGACTTTTTGAAAATTCTGTACAAGATTACTGTCTTTTGTTTTTTGTCTTATTACAGCAGCAGAATGGTGACACTACTTGAAAAGAACACTGGTAATGAATTTCACATTACAATGACTGAACTTGTTAATCGGTTTTGTAAAGTCACACTGTAACACGCTTTCACTCTGTTGAATTGCACTTGTAATAAGCAACCAATGCCAAATGTAAAATAAAATAGTAAAAACGTCATATGTGCTCCTCATTTTGTCAGCTGTTCTGATTCACAGTATGCAGTTATCTCTCCAAGTCTGGTATACACCTGTTAGCCATAACATGAAAACCACCTACTCTTATCTACATGCAGTGTCCGTATTATCAGCTTCACTTAACATGTAGGAGCGCTTTGTAGTCTTCCAGTTAGACCATCTGTAGTCCATCTGTTTCTCTGAATACTTTGTGAGCCTCCTTTTACCCTGTTCTCTAATGGTCAGGATCCCCAAAGGACCCTCACAGAGCAGGTACTATTTGGGTGGTGGATCATTCTCAGCACTGCAGTGACAGTGATGTAGTGGTGGTATGTTAGTGTGTGTTGCATGGATCAGACACAGAAGTGTTGTGGGGTATTTAAACACTGTCCACTCACTGTCCACTCTATTAGACACCCCTACCTTGTCAGTCCACCATGTAGATGTAAAGTTAGACTCAGTAGCTCATCTGCTGCTGCACAGTTTGCGTTGGTCATTCTCTGGTCCTTCATCAGTGGTCACAGGACGCCGTTGGCTGGATATTTTAGTTGGTGGACGATTCTCAGTCCAGCAGTGACGCTGAGTTTAAAAACTCCGGCAGCACTGCTGTGTCTGATCCACTCAGACCAGCACAACACACACTAACACACCACCACCATTTCAGTGTTCTGGCAGTGCTGAGAATGATCCACCACCCAAATAGTACCTGCTCTGTGGTGGTCCTGTGGGCGGCCTTACCGTTGAAGAACAAGGTGAAAGGGGACTAACAAAGCATGCAGAGAGACAGATTGACTACAGTCTGTAATTATCAAACTTCTAAGTGGAGCTGATGAAATTGACACTGAGTGTAACAACAAGGAGGTGTTTTTAATGTAATGGGTGATCAGTGTATAGTGTTAAGATCGTCTCTCTCGGCTGCTATGAAGTGTTCACTGATACTCGCTGTACCATTTAAGGATGTTCTTAGCTGCTTTTGGGAAGTCCTGACTTGTCCTGCTCATTTGAATCTGACAGAAGATTTGTTCATTGCCTAATAATATCAGAGAGATTGATCAGGTGTGAAAGCCAATGGGAGCTGACTGTTCTTTCTGCTCTAACTCAACGTCATCTCATCAACCGCTCGAGGTCTGTCCTGCTTCTTTCTCCGCCCCCCAGTTGGGGGAACAACTACATTTCCCATGATACACAGCTCCCCAATAGTTTTTTGGAAGAACTGAAAACTCTTGCGGACGAGAGACGGAATGGGTATGCGTTAGTCTGGCCGCCTTCTTTCCGTGGAGAGAACAAAGAAACCAGAAAACAAAACCTCAATACGCACAAAGACATCAAGACGGAGGACGGGACTCGGCTTCGCCATGCCGCCTCGGAAGCCGGAGAGCGGGCTGAAGCGGGTTAGCGTGACTCGGAGCCGCTCGATGCTCAGCTCCGGTCGACACTCGGCCGTTCTGCCCTCCGTGCTCACTTTCGCCGTGATCGTGGCATCCGGCGGCCTGCTGCTGCTCATCGAGAAGGGCATGCTGAACAGAGTGGACACCCCGTCGCCGCTCGCCAACGGCAGGAGACCGGACTTCTTCTACATGAAGCAGCGGGAGCCCGCTGTGGACGTGGAATCGCAGGTAATCCGAGATTACCCCCCACCCCACCCCCCATTGCTCCAGAGCCACAGCGCTCTCGCTCGGTGCTGTAGAGGAGCAGGGGTTTTAGACACTGCCTCTATCCCTGTTTATTCAGCGAGTTATGATGTTATTATGATAGTCAGTCCGTCTGGAGCCCATAGTCTGATTCCTGATTCAACCAGGAATTTCAGACTTTCCCTTTATTTCAGGAAGCCTTTAAACTTCTAACCCCTTCAGGAATTGTGCAGTCAAGTTTTACTGACAATGACTTTTAAAACTGCAGGGTAGGTTTACTATGAGTGACAGCAGTAGGTGGCTAGTGTAGAGCTTGTTTTCGTGTCTGTTGACACGGTAACTAATGAAACGTTTCCATGGCAATGTGGCTCATTATAATCAAGAGTAACAAAGCTCAAGACCAGTAACACAACTCATATGAGCACTTACAGAGAGAAGAACCCCTTCAGCACTTTCTCTCCGTCTCAAATCACCTTCTGGCTCTGTTTATTACTGCCTATTATTCAGTAATAACACATCGCATCGTCCCCTTGAACAGACTGAAAAGGGCGAATTACAAACCCCATTTCTGGAAAAGTTCTGTAATGTAAATGCAATAAGAACAAGAATCTGATCTTTTTCATTCTCTTCAACCTTTATTTAAATCACTAAAAAATAGTGTGGCCTGACCAACTTCACTCTAATAGTAAAAATATACACGTTTTGAATTTGATGCTTGCAAACACTCCAAACAAGGTGGGACAGAGGCCTGTTTCCTACTGTGGTACATCACCTTCTCATTTAGTAAGACTTTTTAATCGTTTGGGAACTGAGGATGCAAATCAAATCGTTACAGTTTTCAAAGTGGAAATTTCACCCATTCTTGCTTAATGCAAGACTTCAGCTGCTCAGCAGTCGTCATCGTTGTCTGATTCTCCTCTTTATGATGGCCCATACATTTTCAGTAGGAGACAGGTCTGGACTGCAGGCAGGCCAGTCAAGCACATACCCTCTGTGCTTATGAAGCCATGCTGTTGTAGCACATATAGGATGAGGTTGTCTTGCATGCACTTCCCATAAAAATGACATCGTCTTGAAGGCAGAATATGTCTCTAAAATCCCAATATGCTCACTGGTACGGCAATTGATGCACCTTCATACCATGACAGTTGATGGCTTTTGGACCTTAAAAGTGTGGATGGTTCCTTTCACCTTTGGCCTGAAGATCTCGACATCCATCTTTCCCAAGAACAAGCTGAAATGTGGACTCATCTGACCACAGCAGTTCTGCATAGAACTGATGGCTTTCTTCTTGCTTAATATATGTTCGTGTTGCATTTCTTGATGCAGAGGTGGACTGTGGTAAGTAACAGTGGTTTTCTGAAAACTTGTGCTCCCGAGTTCATGTAACTGTGTTTAACACATTTCTGTGACAGTTCCTGACGCAGTGCCGTCTGAGGGCTTGAAGGTTTCACACATTCAGTAGTGGTTTCCAGCCTTGCCCTACACGCACTGAGATTTCTCCTCATTCCCTGAATCTTTTTCCAGTATTATGTTTGATAGATGGAGAAGGACCTAAATTCTTTGTAATCTTGTGTTGGGAAATGTCCTTTTTTTATTGTTGAATGTTGGAACTTGTTATTGTGCACAGTGTTACTGTGGAAACGGTGTAACTTGAATGTTCAGTAAAGGTTTCAGTCTTATTTTGCAGCCATCCCAGTGTTTTTGCAGGCCTCAAATTCAAAACTTGTTTACATTTACAAAATACAAATTAAGAATCATTTCTTTCTGCATTTGTCAGTTAAATAAAGGTTCAAGAGAGTCACATTCTTATTTTTTGCTACATTTTGCAAAATGTCCCAGCTTTTCCAGAAATGGGGTTTGTAATAGCAGAATGTTATTTGGTCCCATAACCGTTAACATTTACAGCATTTGGCTGACGCTCTTATGCAGAGCAACTTACAGTTTGATTATTTTTACACAGGGAGGCAAAGGTGGTGTTAGGAGTCTTGCCCAAGGACTCTTATTGGTATAGTGTAGGGTGTTTATCCAGGTGGGGATTGAACCCTGTCTACAGTGTAGAAGGCAGAGGTGTTATCCACTACACTACACCAACCAGTTCACCCCACAAACACACTTAATTCCAGTAACAGACGAGCAGTGTGCAGAAGAATCATAAAACACACCATCTGCTTGCAGAAATTTTTGGAATACAAACATGTCATAATATCAGGGGAATAACAGGCCATTTTGGAGTGAAATATCCTGGTGGGAAAAGAAGAAAAAAAGGGATTTTCAGGACAAAACTCTGTGCTGTTCCAAAACGGTCAGATCTAAATCCCATTAAAAAACCTTTTGGGACCTTCAAATCTGACCTCAGGCTATGGGAAACACTTGGTTATGCTACCAGATATGATGGCTAGGCTGGCAATCTTCTTCTTCTTTCGGCTGCTCCCTTTAGGGGTCGCCACAGCGGATCACCTACCTCCATCTTGCCCTATTCATTGCCTCCTCTACTTTCACACCAACCATCTCCATGTCCACCTTCACTACATCCATAAACCTTCTCTGAGGTCTACCTCTTCTCCTTCTACCCGGCAGCTCCATCTCCAACATTCTTTGCCCAATATATCCACTATTCCTCCTCAACACATGTCCAAACCATCTCAATCTGGCCTCTCTGGCTTTAGCTCCAAACTGCTCCACCTTCACTGTCCCTCTGATCTGTTCATTTCTAATCTTGTCCATCCTTGTCACTCCCAACGAAAATCTCAGCATCTTCATCTCCGCCACCTCCAGCTCAGCCTCCTGTCTTTTAGACAGAGCCCCAGTCTCCAAACCATACATCATAGCAGGACACACTACTGTCTTGTAAACCTTCCCTTTCACTCTTGCTGCTATCCTTCTGTCACACATCAGCCCTGACACCCGTCTCCACCCACTCCATCCTGCCTGCACCCTCTTCTTCACCTCTTTTCTACACTGTCCATTGCTCTGGATGGTTGACCCAAGATATTTGATGTCAACCAACTTTATGACCTCTACTCCTTGCATCTTCACCTTTCCACCTGCCTCCCTCTCATTCACACACATGTAGTCCGTCTTATCTCCACTGACCTTCATTCCTCTCATCTCCAGTGCAAACCTCCACCAGAAAATGTTTCTTTTGAACAGTAATTCCACACTTTTGAATTGTATACACTGATCAGGCATAACATCATGACCTTGTTTCTGCACTCATTGTACATTTGATCAGCTCCTATATATGTGCTCTTTGTACTTCTACAGTTACAGACTGTAATCCATCTGTTTCTCTGATACTTTGTTAGCCCCCTTTTACCCTGTTCTTCAGTGGTCAGGACCCCCATGGACCCTCACAGAGCAGGTACTATTTGGGTGGTGGATCATTCTCAGCACTACAGTATCACTGATGTGGTGGTGGTGTGTTAGTGTGTGTTGTGCTGGTCTGAGTGGATCAGGCACAGCAGTGCTGCTGGAGTTTTTAAACAACTCTGTGTCACTGCTGGCCTGAGAATAGTCCAACAACCAAAAATATCCAGCCAACAGTGTCCTGTGGGCAGCACCGTGTGACCACTGATGACCAAGGACTAGAGGATGACCAAGACAAACTGTGCAGCAGCAGACAAGCTCTCGTCTCTGACTTTACATCTACAAGGTGGATCAGCAAGGTAGTAATGTCTAATAGAGTGGACAGTGAGAGGACAGAGTGTTTTAAAAACTCCAGCAGCACTGCTGCGTCTGATCCACTCGTGCCAGCACAACACACACTAACGTCACCACCACCACGTCAGTGTTACTGCAGTGCTGAGAATGATCCACCACCCGAATAGTACCTGCTCTGTGAGTGTAGGAACAAGGAGGCGGTCATAATGTTATGCCTGATCAGTGTATGTACATATACATAGTGGATGGTACATATACATGCTACATAGTGTATATATGTACCATAGTACTTGTAGACCTTTTTGAGCATTTGTAATGATCTAGTCCAGGGCCAAAGTGGCTGAGAATCTGAGCACTGCAGTGCTTAGGAAGAAGAAGAGTTCTGGGGTATTATGGTTAGACTGGCCTAAGCCAAAACGCAAGATTGTCCAAGGGTCATTCCTACTGGACATTAATATAACATACTTAAATATAAAGTTACTAACAGTGAGAACAAGCAATTACTAGTTAGCCTCATGAACGTGACATGCTAATCATTGGCTACTAACTTCCATTCACTGTTAGTAACATGAACATGTTGGTAAAGCAACTCCTTTATCTAGCTGTTCTGAGAGAGCCTCCTTCTGTGGAACGTCACCCCTGGCCTTTC